>NC_081561.1:111849546-112011466 GCF_022355385.1 Mustela nigripes
TCTTTTTTCTTTATTCGTTTTCTTTTTTTAATTGTTTTTTTTTTATATTCTTTCTGAACCTCTTATTACCCCCTTTCTCCCCCCTCATGGTTTGGGATCTCTTCTGATTTGGTTAAAGCATTTATTCCTGGGGTTGTTGCCACCCTTTTAGTATTTTATTGCTCCTTCATATACTCTTATCTGGACAAAATGACAAGGCAGAAAAATTCACCACAAAAAAAAAAAAAAAAAAGAACAAGAGGCAGGACCGAAGGCTAGGGACCTAATCAGTACAGACATTGGTAATATGTCAGATATAGAGTTCAGAATGACGATTCTCAAGGTTCTATCCGGGCTCGAAAAAGGCATGGAAGATATTAGGGAAACCCTCTTGGGAGATATAAAAGCCCTTTCTATAGAAATAAAAGAACTAAAATCTAACCAAGTTGAAATCAAAAAAGCTATTAATGAGGTGCAATAAAAAATGCAGGCTCTCATTGTTAGGATAAATGAGGCAGAAGAAAGAATTAGTGATATAGAATATCAAATGACAGAGAATAAAGAAGCTAAGCAAAAGAGGGACAAACAGCTAATGGACCATGAGGGGAGAATTTAAGAGATAAGTGACACCATAAGATGAAACCACATTAGAATACTTGGGACTCCAGAAGAATAAGAAAGAGAGAGGGGAGGAGAAGGTATATTAGAGAGAATTATTGGAAAGAATGTCCCCAATATGGCAAAGGGAACAAGCATCAAAATCCAGGAGGTGCAGAGAATGCCCCTCAAAATCAATAAGAATAGGTCCACACCCCGTCACCTAATAGTAAAATTTACAAGTCTTAGTGACAAAGAAAAAATCCTGAAAGCAGCCCGGGAAAAGAAGTCTGTAACATACAATGGTAAAAATATTAGATTGGCAGCAGACTTATCCACAGAGACCTGGCAGGCCAGAAAGAGCAATAAATGAGAAAAACATGCAGCCAAGAATACTATATCCAGCTAGGCTATCATTGAAAATAGAAAGAGAGATTAAATAGCTTCCAGGACAAACAAAAACGGAAAGAATTTGCAAACACCAAACCAGCTCTACAGGAAATGTTGAAAGGGCTCCTCTAAGCAAAGAGAGAACCTAAAAGTAGTAGATCAGAAAGGAACAGAGAAAATATACAGTAACAGTCACCTTACAGGCCATACAATGGCACTAAATTCATATCTCTCAATAGTTACCCTGAATGTTAATGGGCTAAATGCCCCAATCAAAAGACACAGGATATCAGAATGGATAAAAAAACAAAACTGATCTATATGTTGCCTCCAAGAAACTCATTTTAAGCCTGAAGACACCTCCAGATTTAAAGTGAGGGGGTGGAAAAGAATTTACCATGCTAATGGACATCAGAAGAAAGCAGGAGTGGCAATCCTTATATCAGATCAATTAGATTTCAAGCCAAAGACTATAATAAGAGATGAGGAAGGACACTATATCATACTCAAAGGATCTGTCCAAAAAGAAGATCTAACAATTTTAAATATCTATGCCCCTAACATGGGAGCAGCCAACTATATAAACCAATTAATAACAAAATCAAAGAAACACATCAACAATAATACAATAATAGAAGGGGACTTTAACACTCCCCTCACTGAAATGGACAAATCACCCAAGCAAAAGATCAACAAGGAAATAAAGGCCTTAAAAAACACACTGGACCAGTTGGACATCACAGATATATTCAGAACATTTCATCCCAAAGCAACAGAATACACATTCTTCTCTATCGCACATGGAACATTTTCCAGAATAGATCACATACTCGGTCCTAAATCAGGCCTCACCTGGTATCAAAAGATTGGGATCATTCCCTGCTTATTTTCCGACCACAATGCTCTAAAGCTAGAACTCAACCACAAGAGGAAATTTGGAAAGAACCAAAATACATGGAGACTAAACAGCATCCTTCTAAAGAATGAATGTGTCAACCAGGAAATTAAAGAAGAACTGAAAAAATTCATGGAAACAAATGATAATGAAAACACATTGGCTCAAAATCTATGGGACACAACAAAGGCAGTCCTGAGAGGAAAATATATAGCAGTACAAGCCTTTCTCAAGAAACAAGAAAGGTCTCAAGTACACAACCTAACCCTACACCTAAATGAGCTGGAAAAGAACAAGAAAGAAACCCTAAACCCAGGAGGAGAAGAGAAATGATAAATATCAGAGCAGAAATGAATGAAATAGAAACCAAAAAAATCAATAGAACAAATCAACGAAACTAGGAGCTGGTTCTTTGAAAGAATTAATAAGATGGATAAACCCCTGGCTAGACTTATCAAAAAGAAAAGAGAAATGACCCAAATAAATAAAGTCATGAATGAAAGAGGAGAGATCACAACTAACACCAAAGAAATACAGACAATTATAAGAGCATACTATGAGCAACTCTATGCCAACAAATTTGACAATATGGAAGAAATGGATGCATTCCTAGAGACATATAAACTACCACAACTGAACCAGGAAGAAATAGAAAACCTGAACAGACCCATAACCAGTAAGGAGATTGAAACAGTCATCAAAAATCTCCAAACAAACAAAAGTCCAGGTCCCGACAGCTTCCCAGGGGAATTCTACCAAACATTTAGAGAAGAATTAATTCCTATTCTCCTGAAACTGTTCCAAAAAATAGAAATGGAAGGAGTACTTCCAAACTCATTTTATAAGGCCAGCATCACCTTGATCCCAAAACCAAACATGGATCCCTTCAAAAAAGAGAATTACAGACTAATATCCTTGATGAACACAGATGCAAAAATTGTCACTAAAATACTAGCCAATAGGATTCAACAATACTTTGAAAGGATTATTCACCACGACAAAATGAGATTTATTCCAGGGCTGCAAGGTTGGTTCAACATCCTCAAAACAATCAATGTGATACAACACATCAATAAAAGAAAGAACAGGAACCCTATGATACTCTCAATAGATGCTGAAAAAGCATTTGACAAAGTACAGCATCCCTTCCTGACCAAAACTCTTCAAAGTACAGGGATAGAGGGCACATACCTCAATATTATCAAAGCCATCTATAAAAAACCCACTGCAAATATCATTCTCAATGGAGAAAAACTGAAAACTTTTCCGCTAAGGTCAGGAACACGGCAGGGATGTCCATTATCACCACTGCTATTCAACATAGTACTAGAGGTCCTAGCCTCAGCAATCAGACAACAAAAGGAAATTAAAGGCATCCAAATCGGCAAAGAAGAAGTCAAATTATCACTCTTCGCAGATGATATGATACTATATGTGGAAAACCCAAAAGACTCCACTCCAAAACTGCTAGAACTTATAGAGGAATTCAGTAAAGTGTCAGGATATAAAATCAATGCACAGAAATCAGTTGCATTTCTCTACACCAACAGCAAGACAGAAGAAAGAGAAATTAAGGAGTCAATCCCATTTACAATTGCACCCCAAACCATAAGATATCTAGGAATAAACCTAACCAAAGAGGCTAAGAATCTGTACTCAGAAAACTATAAAGTACTCATGAAAGAAATTGAGGAAGACACAAAGAAATGGAAAAATGTTCCATTCTCCTGGATTGGAAGAATAAATATTGTGAAAATTTCTATGTTACCTAAAGCAATCTACACATTTAATGCAATTCCTATCAAAGTACCATCCATCTTTTCAAAGAAATGGAGCAAATAATCCTAAAATTTATATGGAACCAGAAAAGACCTCGAATGGCCAAAGGAATATTGAAAAAGAAAACCAAAGTTGGTGGCATCACAATTCCGGACTTCAAGCTCTATTATAAAGCTGTAATCATCAAGACATCATGGTACTGGCACAAAAACAGACACATAGATCAATGGAACAGAATAGAGAGCCCAGAAATAGACCCTCAACTCTATGGTCAACTAATCTTTGACAAAGCAGGAAAGAATGTCCAATGGAAAAAAGACAGCCTCTCCAATAAATGGTGTTGGTAAAATTGAACAGTCACATGCAGAAAAATGAAATTGAACCATTTCCTTACACCATGCACAAAAATAGACTCAAAATGGATGAAGGACCTCAATGTGAGAAAATAATCCATCAAAATCCTTGGGGAGAACACAGGCAGCAACCTCTTCGACCTCAGCCACAGCAACATCTTTCTAGGAACATTGCCAAAGGCAAGGGAAGCAAGGGCAAAATGAACTATTGGGATTTTATCAAGATCAAAAGCTTTTGCACAGCAAAGGAAACAGTTAAAAAAAACAAAAGACAACTGACAGAATGGGAGAAGATATTTGCAAATGACATATCAGATAAAGGGCTAGTGTCCAAAATTTATAAAGAACTTAGCAAACTCAACACCCAAAGAACAAATAATCTAATCAACAAATGGGTAGAAGACATGAACAGACATTTCTGCAAAGAAGATATCCAGATGGCCAACAGACACATGAAAAAGTGCTCCATGTCACTCAGAATCAGGGAGATACAAATCAAAACCACAATGAGATAACACCTCACACCAGTCAGAATGGCTAAAATTAGTAAGTCAGTAAATGACAGATGCTGGCGAGGATGTGGAGAAAGGGGAACCCTCCTACACTGTTGGTGGGAATGCAAGCTGGTGCAACCATGCTGGAAAACTGCATGGAGGTTCCTCAAAATGTTGAAAATAGAACTACCCTATGACCCAGCAATTGCACTACTGGGTATTTACCCTAAGGATACAAACATAGTGATCCGAAGGGACACGTGCACCCGAATGTTTATAGCAGCAATGTCCAGAATCGCCAAACTATGGAAAGAACCTAGATGTCCATCAACAGATGAATGAATCAAGAAGATGTGGTATATATACACAATGGAATACTATGCAGCCATCAAAAGAAATAAAATCTTGCCTTTTGCGACAACGTGGATGGAACTAGAGGGTACCATGCTTAGCGAAATAAGTCAGTTGGAGAAAGACAACTATCATATGATCTCCCTGATATGAGGAAGTGGAGATGCAACATGGGGGCTTAAGGGGGTAGGAGAAGAATAAATGAAACAAGATGGGATTGGGAGGGAGATAAACCATAAGTGACTCTTAATCTCACAAAACCAACTGAGGGTTGCTGGAGGGAGGGGGGTTGGGAGAAGGGGTGTGGGGTTATGGACATTGGGGAGGGTATGTGCTTTGGTGAGTGCTATGAAGTGTATAAACCTGGTGATTCACAGACCTGTACCCCTGGGGATAAAAATATATGTTTATAAAAAATTTTTAAAAAATTAAAAACAAAAAAGATTGAGGAAAACAGAAATGGGGCCAAAACACAGAATTGTTTGAGGAAACTTCAGTTTGTGAAATTATGCCATATTTTCAGAATTATTAGAGAAATATTTGTATAATTATTACCTTTGGCCAATTTTTCCATAATACAAATAATTCCTTTGTACTCTGTGAGTTTCTATTTTTATGTGTCAGATTTTATTTAAAGAGGCAGAATTTGAAGAACCTCTATCATTACAGGAATTTATAGTTTATAAATGTTATGGATTTTTGAGGTGGGAGCTGGCTATTTAAAATAGCATGTATGTGTATCCACAACAACAAAACCTAAACTAAGGGAAATAGTAAATCTTGGAACTTATTTTCACTGCTGAGCTGTTTTAGGAGTAAAGAAGAACAAAGAAAATAATATTGTATTATATTTAGACTATTGTGACACATTTGAAAGCTGAAAAGAAGATATGTAGAAGAAATAAATAAGTACTTTTTTAAAGCTAAAAAATATGCATGACATATAGAAATATGATAAAATGTTCCTTTATGAAAAAATTGAAGCATTTAAATTTTCTTACCTTTGAAATTTAGAAACTCTCAATAAGTGTTCTTTCTTTCATGGAAATTTTAGTTATTTGCATAAGTTCTACAAAAACCTGTTCTTGTAACAGGACACTGTTGGAAAACCTTGGTTATTTTACCAAGGTTTTGACTGGAATGTCATATTTGAGAGACAGGCATAAACTCAGATATGACAATACAGCTTTAAGGCACCAAAGTTGACTTTATGGAGCCAATAAAGCCCCTTGGAAATGTTGGCTTGATACCTTGCTTACAAAGTTCCCAGCAGACTTAACAGAAGAATAAAGAATGTCACTTCCTGGCAGGTGCAGGAACCTCATGATATTTTGGGGACATCAAAAAGCAGAATTCACCCAAATCTACAGTTATTGCAGGCATGTCTGATGGCAAGTATTTGGCTTGGCTTCTGGCCTTGAGAGTCTACTGAAAGTTCAATCTAGTGATTTATTTTCTTTTCTTTCTTTCTTTTTTTAAATTATTATTATTATTTAATTTATTTGTGAGAGAGAGTGAGAGAGAGTGAGAGAAAGCATGAGTGGTGGATAGGCAGATAGGGAGAGGCAGACTTCCCCACTGAGCAGGGACACTGACATGGGGCTTAATCTCAGAACCCTGGGACCATGACTCGAGCCAGAAGCAGCAGCTTAACCAACTGAGCTACCCAGGCTCCCCTAGAGATTTCTTATAAAAGATTTCAGCAAAACATATTTTAAAATTATATATATAGTCAATCACTTCTTGCTGGGCTTATGTAAATAACTAGGCCAAGTTCGTTAAAATTGGACTTGTTTTTAAATGAATTAGTCTTGATTTGGTTATCTCTGATTAAAAATGACAGTGATTTTAGGGAGTAAATGTTCAATAACATACCTCTGCAGATATTAAATTCTAGTTTTGATTGTTTTTGAGTATTTATTGTTTGCCTAAGCTTGACAATGTGAGGTAAACTTCAGAGAATTTTCCACAATAGCCCATGTACATGCAATCTTCATGCTTGTTATTCTGTGGGGATAATAACAGGACCCCATGTGCATATGATTAATTGAACAGCTAAAAAATGGAATGGATTCCACAATAATTATATAACTTGAGTATCACCTTGACCAATTCTGTGGGTCTGGGATGACAAAAATCTCTTCTTAAAAGCCAGACTGTACCCTACTTCATGGGATTAACTATGGACTTGTGGAAATAATGTATGGCCCACTTGCTTATGATTGGATTGGATGATGCACTTGGTATTGCCCATATCCCTAGACAAGTCTGCTCCCCCTTGCCAGTGATTCCTTGTAATTAGAAGATCATTAAGGCTGGACATCAAACAAAGAGGGCCTCTTGATGGTTTCATACTTAGCTATACTTATCCCAGGAGCTTCCTCTATTGATATAAAACTGCAAATAGGGGCTTTGGCCAAGCAAACAGTGGCTACCTTTATCTAATTCAAAAGTTGCACCTCCAAAACTGAGTAGCCTCTCATAACTTGACTATAGCTGAAGGAGGAACTTATGCATTATTAAAAGTGATGTGTATATACTCCAGATTACCATAAAAATGTGACAGGGTTACTAGAAGACATAACTATTCAAACTTGCACTTTAAACAATCCCTCTCTTTCCTTTAATGATTAGTTAAACTCCAAGACTGGGGGAAGATTTTGGTCAACTATGAAAGATCTTTTATTTGTGATTCTCTTTCTGATCATCATCATCATCATTATCATCATCATCATCATCATCTTCCTTTGGTTTTTCCAATGTCTCTTCACCTGGGCTGAGGTTTCTTCACTGTTTCTTCACATAAATTCAGCCCAACAGATGATCCTTTTTATTCAGGGAAATTCATATATTTCTTGGATTCATTTGCCTCTGCCTTTTGTAATGTCTACATATAAATTGCCAACGGACCAGTGTTGACCCATAGATAGGGACATCTCGATACCCCTCATTCAGCAGGAAGAAGCTAATGAGACCTCTGCCCAAATAACAAAGATTTGTCAACCTTAATCTGTAAGGAATTTAGAGACAACTTTTAGGCAACTGGCTTGAGCAATAAGAAACTTGATCAATGCAGAAGGGTCCACAGTGTTCCCCAGCTGAGTGCAAACAAGCTCATTAAGCAACAGAAGTCAAAACTGCCATAGGCCTTAACTGACCAATTACAACCAGGCTAGTTTCTAAGATTACCAAAAAAGGGAACATTCCATAAGTCCCCAAACTTCCTCACTCCACCCTATCACTATGGTCCCTCACCACCTTCTTGCAGTCTCTGTTTTGCTGTCCTGCCTGCCACTTTACTATGGTGTACTCAGTAATCATCTATCTCCTTTGTTCTGCCTGGGGTGAATTATTTGACCACCCCTCCCTCCAAGCCTCCCTCCCCACCATGCACACACCACTAGCTTTTACCAGATTTGATTTCCCCACATTTGGGGGCCACCATCTGATTAGGAGAGACACTACAGTATACTCTTCCTTTCTTCTCCTCCACAGGGGTTTGAAATCTAGCATATACATACTTACAAATGTAATATATGTGGGCAAAGAATATTTTTGCCACCCCACCCAGTTGGTAAAACAGTCTGAACTTTATAAGAAGGCAAAGTCTAACCACTTTATTAACTTTAAATAATTCAACACGCAAAATGGCTAAATTTTTTTCCCATATTGTGCTTCAAATTGAAACTATGCCTATTAGCAAGAAGAATTTGTGCTTTGTTCTCTGCTAATCAGAGTCCCTAACAATATCATTATTTCCCTCAATATTATTTTTTGCCTCATGGGATTAAATGAATTAGTACATTTTCAACACTCAATTATCTTTATTGTGCAAAAATATTATGTAGCTAATGAAAACATTTAACTAGTTTTGTTACATAATCAAATCATCATGTTCTGCATTACATTTTTCAGTGCATTTTGCATAATGAGGGTTAGAATCAACTAGGGAGAACGCACTCTAATGCCATTTTAGAAAATGTTTGATTATGTGCTGTGCTAAAGTGTTTTACCCTGACCCAATAGGCCAGTTTCCAGATTCATTTAACCTTAGCATCTAAAAAAAGGCTTCCTGCAGGCAAACCATTGAATATCAAAAGCAGGGTCATTCTTGCCTTGTGCATATGAATGCTTCTTGACAAGAAAAAAAGATTGAGACAGACCTCCATTCCATAATTTCCAGTGAAGTGTTTTCAGATGTTAACAATTATGTTTCCACAACTTTGATTTGAACTGATGACCTTGGTGTTGATGTTTCTATAACCTGATTAATTACTAATTACTGATTCCTTGAATTTTAATCTGCCCTTTAACTATTCAGTATAATAGCTCCAGGTAGTAAAATTAAAAGTGCTTCTTACTGATTTCAATGAGAAAGACTTACTCTGGAGATCACTTCCTGTTGCAGGATTT
The DNA here is from genome assembly GCF_022355385.1 of Mustela nigripes. Lineage (NCBI taxonomy): Eukaryota > Metazoa > Chordata > Mammalia > Carnivora > Mustelidae > Mustela > Mustela nigripes. The sequence continues at coordinate 111,858,798 of NC_081561.1, forward strand.
GTAACCAATCAATCTAAAAGAAAAGCTTTTTATGGAGATGATTAAAGAATTATAGTTGCTTGTTGGGTTGAACAACTTAGAGTAGAATTAGCAGTTTTTAATCTTTAAAGTGTTACACTGCTTATATCCTACTCAAAATAATAGGCAAAATGCCTACAGTGACCTTCCAGGCCTAATATGACCTTGACCCTTATAACCTTGACCTCACTTCCTATAATTTACCTAGTCATTCTGTCCCAGTCACAATAACCACCTGCTGTTCTTGGAACAAAGGAGAACTTTCCCCACTCATTGTTTTTGCACATGTTGTTCCCTTTTTCTGAAACACTCTTCCCCAGAAATCCTCATATTCAGTTCTTCACTTGCCTCAGGTATCTGCTCAAATACCACCTAATATAAAATAATATTATGTAAAATAACAGCACTTTTCCCCATAGAAGTAATCACCATATTTATCATACCATATATATGGTATATATAAAAGATATATATAAGATATACATATTATACATATAATATAAATATTATATATTTATATAAAATTTTTTTGTTCACTGATGTATTTTCAATCCTAAAATGACATACTTAGCTATATTAGGCATTAAGCAAGTATTTATTTAAATTAATAAAAATAAAAAAGTGGATTAATAAAAATTAATAAAAATGTACTCAGTCAAAAAACCAAAATACCCAAAGATCTCATCTATTTCTCTTTCCATCTCTATCACCAGATGAAAGATCACATGAGTAATAGAAGTAGGTAATGGAACAAATTAAAGAAAGTTCCACTAGTAAATTTTTCTGACACTTTTTACTCTATATCTTAATTTTGGAAAAGAGAAAACACATATCAGGTAGGTCTTGATTATGTTATCTCTCTGCACAAACTTTTCTTTCAGCTCTGCTAAAGCATAATACCTCAAGCAAGATAAGTTCTCTTTTATAACTGGCTTTAATGATGCATTTTTCAAACCTTCTAGCACATAATCACATTGTTCTATACTCATTTATTTATGTACTGAACTCTGTCACCATTCCATGAACTCACGGAGGGCAGGATTCATGATTTACCCATGTCCCATTTACCCATGACTCTAAACTACAGTCTATAAATACATGGGAAGTGAACAAATTAACGTGTCTCCATTCTAGCAGTTTGGATATCACGTGAAAATCGCCCAAATCTTTCGTTAACTAGGACACCATAAATTCCCAAATTGTAGTTATTTATTTGTTTATTTATTTAATTTTTAAAGAAGTATTCATTTATTTGGGGGAGGGGAGGGCAAGAGGGAGGAGAGAGAGTCTTAAGCAGACTCTGCACTGAGCATGGAGCCTGAGACACAGGGCTCAATCTCATGATCCTGAGCTCAGGACCTGAACCAAAAGGAAGAGTTGGAGGCATAACTAAATAAGCCACCTAGGGATGCCTCCTAAATTATAGTTAATACCATATCCTATCAGGAAGTCTACTGAATTTTCTAAATAGTTCGTTCCCTTTGGTTATTCACTATGCTGGGAATTAAGCTAAATTGAAAACTAATAACTGTCCCAGTCCTGAAAATCTCTCCATTCTCATGATTAAAAAAATAATAATAATAAAGTTTCTCCCATGAACATACCTGGGGAGAAAAAGGAAAGAAAGGATTCTCAAGTGTGATCTTCTGAATCTCCATTCAGGAAAAAGAAATGCTTTCTTCCTTCTTATCCTTCCAACTCCAAATACAGCTTAGCACCAATCAGTGGTGCCAAGCACAGACTGGGTGTACTATTTGTGATCTTGAATTGCTTTGCTTTTGTAGATATTGCTATTGCTCTGGATGCTGTCATTGTTGGAGCTTATCCCTCCATTAGAAGCTGATTTTTCTTTTACTGAGAGCAAAAACATTGTTTTCCTGCCAACTGTGAACCCAAAGAAGCTTGCTCTTTACCACCAAAGCATGGTTTAGCACCATATCATTCCCAGTCTCTCACCACCTAGATATACTTGCAAACTAATGATGAGTTTGTAAAGGGCAACTGGTGATTTCTCTTTGTGAAGGAGAGAGAGAGATAACAGCGCTCTCTCTCTCTATATATATATATATATTTTTTTTTCCCTGTTGAAATGCACACTCAGGGCTGTCCAACAACATACCTGGTCTTTGTTTTCCCATGTGGTAGCTAAGGGTTCAGAGCTTTCACCACCTTACATTAGGAAACTCTGTTGCACCATCCTTAGAAGCTGAATGGGAAAAACTATTACATCTTCTTCGTGTTGCCCATTTCATTACTCCAGATCTCTTGAGTCCCTTAGTTTAAAAATTGAAAAACCCACCAACAAACCCTTCTTATTCTCAAATATTTTGTCTTTATTCTTGCTCCTTTGTTGGGAGTGAGGAGCTGGGAAGAAAGGAGGTCAATGCTGCCTTTCAAAACATCTTTTTCCCCTAAAGTGGATCTTGATGCTTGTCTCCAAAAATTGTCTGACTCACCTTCAAGATCAAGTGGGTAGGCAACAAGACATTGGTTAATAGTGAACTCAGGCTCTGTTAGACTGAATGAGTTTGAATCATGGTTCTGACACAACAAACTCTATAGCTGAGGGGTTGTTACTTAATTTTTCTAATTCTTAGGTTTTCCCTCTATAAACTTGGGAAAACAATGTACCTATTTCAAAAAGTGTCCTTTGTTTATAATGATATTTCAGTATTTTCTTTTGTTATTAACAAAATTTATATTTTATTATTATGTCAGTAGTAATCAAAATTCCCTTCTATCATTTATTGATTAGGGCAGTGATAAGGAAGAAAATCAATCAGATTTCATGTTAGCAATGTGTTTTGTTTTATTTGGATTTTAACATTTAAACTCTTGGGCATATTGTAATCTGATAAACTGCCACTGCTCTCCATATGTGTGTACTACAAAGCTGAATATAAATTAAATATTTTATTTTTTCTCTGTATAAACTATTATTTTATACCTGTAAGAAACCTGAGCTATGAAATTAAAGCAGATCGTTGGATATTTGGCTTTAGAATATTTTCAATATATTTTAAAGGTTTCAACAAATCCTTACAACCGAATGATGTCGAATTCTTGGACTAGAGAAATAATTTTCACTCTGGTAAAAATTTTACTCTGATTAATTTTATTGAATGTTTTAGTTAAAAATGATTAGTCCACAAGTTTATCCTGGAATTAAAATGATTATTTCCAAAAAAGCTAAGCACTAAGTGGCTTTCCCCCAAATATTTGTTGAATAAAAAAATAAATAACTGCATAAAGAAAAAAATAAAAGCCAAAGTTTTAACATAAACTTTGAAACTTGTCTTAATAAATGCTATCTAAGGTAGTAAATGGTAGTTCATTTTCCAAGAACTCCTATTCACACGTACTCCACTCTAAAATTTCCATCAGCTTCACTTCATATGGCACATATTAAGGTCATAGCCCCAAGTGCAAGGGACTCTTATACAACGGGACAAGTTAAGCAATTCTGGTGTAGAAAAATTTAGAAATCCTGACGTGTCCATTTATTTCCCAAATATTTTGCATTAGTTGTATGATCACCATTCAACTAGACTCTACAATTTGACAGCTCATGATGAACATACCTGATTAGCACCCCAGAGTAGATATAGTTGATGTCATTTACTCTTTGATTTGAAATATAAACTTCATTGTGTACAGCAGTGGGCCAATTAGACACATAAGAATAGAAGGTTGCTATAGACTGAATTCATATGTTGAAACCTAAATCTCAATGTAATCATATTAGAAGCTTTGGGGGGACCTAATGGGGAAGGGTGGGGCCTTTTGGAAGTTATTGGGTCTTGAACGTGGAGCCTTCATGAATGGAATTGGTGCCCTTATAAAAGAAATTTCAAAGAGCTCCCTTGTTTCTTCCACAATGGAATTGCTTATTCCACACACCAATAAGACAACTGTTTATGAACCAGAAAGTGGCTCTCACCAGACAACAAATCTGCCAGTGCTATCATCTTGGACTGCCTTGCCTCCAGAGCTGTACAAAATAAGTATTTGTTGTTAAGTCACCCAATATGTATTTTTGTTACAGCAGCCTAAATGAACTAAGACCAAAGCTAGTCCACAGAATACCCTTTCCCTAAAACAAGGCCTTACCCTTTGAGCATATTTAACCATCTAACGTCTGAAATTGCTGCTACCTTGTAGGGAACCAGAAGATGAGTAAGGTTTCTATGTTTCTATGTTTTCCATGCAAAGGGGATTACTTTTCTATAACATACAAAGTAATATTTGCTTCAAACTTTCCTATCCCTACCATTAACAATTTCCTCAGTAGAATATTGTACTACTTGAGGATCTCCAGAGAAAAAAAAATATATATGTGTGTACACATATATAATACCTTGTATAAATATACAATATATAATAGGATATATATGTTTATATGCACACACATATATATATATGCCAATGCTTTAGTTCCACTTCAAAGGCCAAGAAGGTGTAAGAGCCAGGAAGAGCCAATACTTCATTTCCAGTCAAAAGGTAAGAAGAAGCCAGTGTCTCAGTTCAAAGGCCATCAGGCAGAAAGAATTCTCTCTTTCTGGGAGGAAAGTAAGCCTTTTTGGTGTATTTAGGTCTTCAACTGATTAGACGAGTGCCCTCCCCCCCAACACACACACTATGAAGGGTAATCTGCTTCTTTACTTGGTCTACAAAGCTAAGTGTTAATCTCATAAAGACACCCTCACTGGCCCACCAAAAATTATCTTTTACCATATATCTAAGCAACCCTGGCACAGTGAAGTTGACACATTAAATTAACCATTATAATATATAGATAGAAAGGATATATTTTCAGAAATTGACTCAAGTAATTGTGGAGGCCTGGTAAGTCCAAAATCTGATGGTGTAGTCTAGCAGGCCAGAGACCCAGAGAAGAGTGCAGTCTAAGTCTACAGGTAATCTGTTTGCAGATTTCCTTCTTGTTAAGTGGCAGTCCTTCTTTGTTCTATCTAGGTCTTCAACTGATTGGCTGAATCCCATTCATGTTACACTTTTTTACCAAGTACCAACTGTTTTCCAAGCCTATCCTAGGGAAATGAAAAGGGGGCTTCTGTGCAGTCTCTCCTGGAGTAGTTTTGTGGCATGGTTTGAGTATTGGTCTTGGCTGTATGTCCTCCAAACTTAACTCTCTGGCCCTAAGAGAGATACTTTAAAAGATTCACTTTCCCCTTAAGGAAATTATAGTGTTTCTATTAGAGCTTTGAATGATGCAAGGAACTTTTCCATTTCATTATCTAGCCATTAGACTGATTAGAGTGGCATAGGTTATATACACACCCAGAGCCAAACTGGGTGGTCAGAATCATAAATACTATGATTGGCTAGATTTCCATCACCCCCTTGCCCCTGTGGTCAGGAAGGTCAAGTATTATGATTGGCAGCTACACAAGAATCACATAGAGTGAGGGAAAGGCAATTCTGAAATGAGGGGGGATGTTGTTTTTAGAAGAAATTGGGACAACAAATGCCTGGCGTAGTGCCTGATGATGAAAGTGGCTAATTACTCATTTAAAATTTGCCCTTACCTTAAGATTCAAGTTGGAGATTTGGGTGGAAGCGTGTTGGCTGGAATATGTTGGGTGGAAATGGGTTGGCTGACTTGTGCTTCCTCCTCAATATCTTAAAGCTTGTGTATTGAATGACAATAATTTTCAAAGCACTACATTAGGAAGTACAATGGTGAACAGAACAGACATTGGAGATTGTAGGGCCTCATGCAAGGGCGCAAATAATTTAAAAGGTAACTACAGTAAAGTGATAAGTGCTATATTAATGAAAGTATTGGCCGCTCTGGAAAAATATAAACAGGCAATATCAATTTTGAAGTTTTATAAAGGCTTCCTTAAGGAAGTGACATTGTTCTGAATTTGGAATTAAGAAAAAACTGCTTCAACTAGTCAGATGTGCTTAGGAAAGTATGATCCACAGCCTGTAATAGTAGACATTTAATACATTTTTTGTAATTACTTTTACTTAATTTTTTCTATATAATGAATGGTGAATATGGAGGGCAGCTCATTTTTAAGTGAAAAGGAAGCACATGAGGGGGTCTGAAGGAGTATGAAGTCAACTTAAAAATCTGGGCTTTAGCCTAAGACACAAAAAATAATGGTATAACTTTAAGGAGATAAATAACATAATCAGGTTAGTGTTTAGGTAGATCACTTTGGTCCCGTGTGGTCACTTGACCAGAGGATGACGATTATTATGCTGAGCCACAAACTTGAATAAGTGGTGGGATTTGTTGGTCAGATGAATTAGGGTAGTAGTATGGGACAAAGAAAGCTGACAAATATGGGGGATATCTGGAAGATTCAACAGACAGAGTTTAGTGATTACTGAATGTGGAAGAATACTGCGGTGAAGGAATAATCAAGGTTTTCTGGCCTGAGAAGCTAATTGGATTGTGAAGGCATTTCTTAACAGAGAAAAACCTGAGCAAACTGTTGGGGGGAAAGGAGGCCTATAAACAAAGAGCTGAATACATCGAGTGTGGAGCTGTTGATATACCCTGTCGGTGTTAAGATGTTTCTGATGCTCTAGAGACACATCAGATCTGGGTAGATAGAAGAGGGTCTTCAGTAGTTGAATCATAAGTGGTGAGAATTCAAGTGATCATTCTAGGAAGAATCTGAAGAATAAAGGGAAAAAAGTGCCCAGAATAGAATCTTAAAAGCAACAACATTTAAGGGATGGGACAAAAAGGACTCAGAAAATATGATTGAAGAGGATCCTAAATTAGAGAAAGATAAGCAGGAGAACATGCTGATATTGATGCCAAGTCAGAGAGTGATCCACGATGTTAAACCTTGCTGAGGAATTCCAAAATTTATGTATTTGAAATGAATTGAGAGATTGATTTCTTAGAGGAAGGAATTATAATATATTGAGGAGTAGACTGAAGAGTAAGAGGAAGAGACATATGTGGAAATAGAAAATATAGAGATTTCTAGTTTTTTTGTTTTTTGAAATGAATCCAGTAGTGGTTCATTTCTGATTTGGAAAAATAGAGTAAGAGTTTTTTGTGGATTTTTTGGGTAAGTTTTTGTTGTTCTATTTTATTTAAGCATAGGAAATATTCAAGTATAGCAAAGAGGTGATTTGAGAGCCAGTGAATGTGGTCATGTTAAAAATACAGAAAACTGAAGGAATAAAGCAGAGAGAAACATCCCAGAAAAAAGCTGAAGACATGAGAATTGGAGAACAAGTAGAACAGGTAACTTTAAGGATAACACAGACCTTTCCCCTCTAATGGGAAAGAAAAGGGGAAGATTGCATTGGGTCTAGGAATCATTACCAATACATGATATCAATAACATAAAATACATTATATGATAGAGCAATGGAAGCCATAAAAATTTTTGTTCAGTACTACATGTTTTTTGCATTCAAATTTCTATGATTTAAATGTGAATCAAGGGTAAAGTGATTTTTTTAAAAGAAGAAACTGCATTTTGTTGACAACTTTTTGATAACACCTCTATTTTCATTATGCTAAATATTAGATTTTTTTATATTCTCAAAATCAATTATATCTCTGCTGCCACTGCTACTTTAATGATTTTAATCCGAGCCTTGAGGCATTCCAAGATAATGTAAACTACCATCAGTTTTCAAAAATTTTAATGTAGTACTGATCACAGTTGTCTTTTTTATGCATGTTGGGGGTTGTGGAGTAATAGAAGGAAAAGGCTTATACATTTATCAGTATAATAATTTCAAATAATGAACTCTGAATATTAGCTGAAAACAATGAGAAAGGACAATAGCTTTCTGTTAAACTTGGAAATGAAATCTGAAAAGTTTATCATTGTTTAAACTTACTTGTCCTAAGTTTACTATGATAATATTGGCATCAGTGTTATGTTAATATTACATGAAAGAAACTAAATTTGTAGCCAAGGGCTATTAGGGGAAAAAAGGAGTTGATTTTCACATTGAGTGTACAGTGCCTTACTTTAAATGAGAACAGAAACTTAGATTTGAATTGAAATGACATTGACATGAATATAGCCCTATCAACTTGGGGTTATATCTGCACTCCCATACTCTTTTGCAATTTGCAAAGGGGCTGTTATTGCAAATGTTATTTTTTCCAATAAAGAGACAGCTCATTAGATCTCATTACTAGTCAGCAGCTGTCGCAGAATATAGATTTCCAACTTGGAGCAATACATCTTTTCACAAATGCTTTCCCTGAAAATGTGGAAAAGATCTATTTCATCGTTAACCTACAGCGACATTATACATGGCTGCACTTACACCTTTGGCTTTTCTGCAGAGCAGTTCATAGTTTAGTAACTTTGAGTTGAATAATTCAAGTTTCTTCTAAATGTAATGCCTGATGCTTACCAATTCTAACGGGATATGAAAAGTTACTTTTTTTACCCCAACTAGTAGTATGTTATTCTGAAGCCTTGATAATGTCAATAAATTAACAAATGTGTTTTCAATACTTTTTTTTTTTTTTTTTTGGACAAGGGTATCAAGGCTAGAACAAGTAAGGTATAATTTAATTTTCCCTCTGCTCAAAGAGTTTACACTCCACTTGGGGAAATGAAACACAGACAGGAAAACTGAGCATAGATATAGTTAAATAATGATTGAAAGCAAGTGTTAAGAAGTATAATAAAATAGTACATGATTCCTTGTTAAATGCACTGTATAATGAATAAATTCTCAGAGAAGAAATAAATCAATGTGTACATAAAATGTCTGGTAAGGATTCCTAAGAGAAAATAGGTTTTTTTGTTTGTTTGTTTGTTTGTTTTTTTATATTTTGAGAGATTATTAAGTGTGTATGTGTGTGAGTGAGGGAGAGAAAGAGAGAGAGAGAGAAATGTGTGTGCAGAAGGAGGCTGTTAAAATGGGAAGGACACTCAGGTCAGAAGATCAATGCTATAAGTAAATAAGGAGGTATTTTAAAAGGTGTGCTTGATAACACACACACCCTATAGTTAGACCCCAGAAAAAGATCCTGTTAATGTGAGAATTAGGGATTGAAGTTGGAAAGATAACGTGAGGTCAGGCCATAGGTTACTTTAAATGCCAAGCAAGTGTGGGATCTTTATCTGTGAAGAATGGAGACTGGCTTACTCAAAGGAAGCCCTGATTTTAGAGAAAAGTAACCTGAAAAGTAGAAATTCCAGCAATGGCTCTGCTGAGGGAACAGAAAAAAAAATTCAGTTTTGAAATTAGAAGACAATGTGAAAGTCACAATCATGTACCTCAATAGTAGCTAGCTAAGGCATAAGACATTTTATATACCACCAAAAGTATGAGAAATTTATAATATGAAATATGATGAGAAATTTAAGATAAATAATTTCAAAGATACTTTATAATATTATAGGAATTACATGTCTATAAAATATCAAGTGTTGCAACCAATACTCTTCATCAAACACTCTAAGCTACAAGTCATTATATTTACTATAAAATTTTGTGTTGTGTAAATCCAATATTTTCTGCATTTGACTTTCTTTTACTTGGTACTTTGAAGGACTATCCAATTGTAGATAAATGACATAATTATCTTCATTCATTCAAAAGTAATTATTTAATATCATTTTCAGATGATTGTCCTATTTTTCATTTGTTCTCTTTCTAATACTTGGTATTTTGAGTCATTAAAAAATGATGGATTTAAAATCTATTTTTCCCTCAAAGAATTATTTTTCCTCAAAGATTTTGAGGAAAAACGTATTTTTCCTCAAAGAATTACAGTTATTACCATAGCTTTTTAAGAATATAGACATGAAAAGGATTAAAAATTGTTCCACAAAAGCGGAGGTTGACTATCTTATCACATATCAGGAGGAACAAAAATAATAAGTATCAAGTAGGGTTAGGTTGAAAAGAATTCATCCAGTCTTTGTTCATTACTCTCAAGGCTCTCCTCTTGAAATACAGACTTTAATAAAGAGAGAAGAAAAGAAAAGAAGAAAAAAGGAAAGAAAAGAAAAGTTTACCTACCAACTTTCCTCACGTAGGTTAATTCTCCTTTCAACTTAGCCTTTTGTCCTTGATCAAAATTATAGATTCTTTTTGTTTCTGTGTAGTCTATATTTGATCATATTCTACTGAAAGTGCAACGTAGGTACTTTAAAAATACACTGCATTATATAGCAGAGCATTAAAAAGATAAGTACATATTTACTTTTAAGAACAATTTCTGCTTTTTATCTTGCAAAGTATTTTTACAATTCCTACTCTGTATCTTTTTTTCTTTTTTTTTTTTTTCCAGTTTACTAATACTTTCATGTTTGCATAGAGTTCTTTTTGTCCTGGTATTTATCCCAAAACAGGGTATGAAGATCATTCCTGGATACTTTGTTGCCTAAAATATTGTTATAATTTGACTTTCCCCTGTTAACCATGATGATGTAGTTTATGTTTCCTGTTATGTGACTCGGCGAAGGTCACCCTACTCTGTTTACACAGCTTTTAGCTGCTTCTCAATCAAAGCAGCTCTTTTCCAGGCCTCATTGGTTATCTTCCATCTTCTCACATCTGGTACAAATCTAGAAAAAAGGCCTCAACTTTTTAACATGTGAATATCACTTTCACTTAGTTTCTAATAGTGAAGGATCAGTCCTGGGGAAATTGTTTAAGACAATTCAGGCTGTCTTCTGACCTAGACCTAGACATCCTTTCCATTCTATTTATTCCAATTTTATTCCTAAACGTTTGATTACACTGAAACACGTTTCCAATCTGACAAACATGTATGTATGAGTAATGCATAGCAAAGATCAATGTTGTTAACAATAAGAATTTCACAGCCAATAGTTACAGACTATCATGACTTCTCCTAGTAGGTTGATTTTTAGAATAAAACAATTCAAATATAAACTGTAGTCAACCTAATCATTATCATAGCTTTTATACAGCTTTATTATGAAAGCAGCCATCTTTCTGTTTTCTACTATAATCTATAGATTATAGAGTTTCAGATCTAATTTATTCAAGTAGGCCCGGGTTCATAATAATAAACTGTGTTTAAACATCTGAATTATTCATTGATTAATGCAAATATAACAAATATATTTATGGAGTAAGCAAATATCTATCTGTTTTGAGAGCTTTAGTATGATGTATTTGGTAAATCTTGGGGATTCACTAGTACCAGTTCCACTTAATGGAATTGAGAATCTTAAATGTATTTCAATATATCTTTCATTTGGGCTGTTATTAACCATAAGAGCTTTCAAAACAAAGTTGTTGAGTTCACACTGTTATAATTTTGCAAATTAATGTAGATTCTTAGGGATATACTTTGTCTATATGTCTATATGATACCATTTAACATATAAAAATCATTACATTCATTGAAATTAAAAATGACAAATAATAAAACAAATAAGAATATTAATAGTACTGATATTTAAAATATATCTATGCCCAGAAAATTAAGAACTGGTGATTGGGGGTGCCTGGGTGGCTCAGTGGGTTAAAGCCTCTGCGTTCGGCTCAGGTCATGATCCCAGTGTCCTGGGATCAAGCCCCGCATCGGGCTCTATACTCAGCAGGGAGTCTGCTTCCTCCTCTCTCTCTGCCTGCCTCTCTGCCTACTGTCAAATAAATAAATAAAAATCTGTCAGTCAAATAAATAAATAAAAATCTTAAAAAAAAAAAAGAAGTTATTGTAACAGCATTAAAAAAAAAAATCATTTATTTGTTTTCAAGGGAGGAGCAGAGGGAGAGGAGAGAGGGGATGATAGCAGATTCCCCAATGAGTGCAGGGCTCGATCCTAACTAAGCTTGATCCCAAAACCCTGCGATCATGACTTGAGCCAAAATCAACAGCTCAATGCTTAACCTACAGAGCCACGCTGGTGCCTATAACTGGCATTTTAAAAGCTGCAGTTGAGGGCACCTTTGTGGTTAAGCACCCAGCTCTTGATTCTGGCTCATGGTATGGTCTCAGGGTTGTGGAATCAAATCCTGCATCCCTGCATCACGCTCTGCACTCAGTGAGGAGTCTGCTTGAGATTCTCTCCTCCCTCTCCCTTTGTCCCTCCCCCTAGCACTTTCTCTCTCTCTAAAATAAATAAATAAAAATCATAAAAAAGTTAAAAGCTGCAGTTATATTCACAAAGAAGAGAGGTCAACAGAGTTGTCAGTTGGTCTTTGCTTTGAGAAACATATATTAGCCTACTTAGTAACCTTATTTTTTTCTACCAGAATCTTCCATAAATGAGTGAGATCAATATGATAATTATAAACACATTTGTTATAATAATTTTTTTAATTTATGTTCACCATTTCTGAAATATTGTTTTAGTTTACTAAATCATCCATATCAGTATAATTAGAAACAGGTAGAGTAGCATGTATAAAACAACGTGAATTTTTGATGTTACTTGAAACAAAGCTAGTCATTTATTTTCATTTGAAGAATTTTGTTGGGTCTTGGCCAATGAATAATGTATATTTTATTCCTAAGGCAATGTTGGAAATCACAGAAATGCCAACCCCTTCTTATTCACAGCCTGATTGGAAATTAATGACTTTTTACTAGTATTTAGCCAAACTGAGAAAATTGTATCTAATCTGTTATTCCCCGTTGTTTTTAGGTGTTTTGTACAACAGGAAAACACTACTACTAAGAAAAACATATTTAAGTGTTCATGATTTCCACTATCCATTTCCTGCCAAGTTGCAACCTACTTTAAAGATGGCCATGGCATTGTTTTTCTTTCTTTTCCTTTCTTACCCATCCTGCCTTCCCTTCCTTTCCCTTTCCTCAAAAATTAGGGCACACTTGCATTTAGTGCATGGGTACGTTTTGTCAGAGTTAAGACAAATTATAGCACCAAATAATAATCTTAATATCATGTCTATATCCATATCCAGAAGTACATATAACTGTACTGTCCATTTGACCAGACATTGCTTCTCATTTGTTAAATCGTTGTAACATGTTAATAAGGCCATAGATTGTAAAAAGTATGCTCCACGTTGAATCGAGTATGCAATTGGTGAATTGATGACTTCCAGTATGCTTCAGTCTTTACATCTGCCTTGTAACTGATTTCCAAAATAAATCCTTATAGCTCTTGCTTTTTAAATCAGTTTCCTTTTTCCCAAGGCATTTCAGAAATAGGGTTGAAAGGAACGTATTTAGATCTCCAGGTGCTGTTTAGACCACATTTATCTCAACCGTATTTGAGGAGTTGATAACCCTTATTTTGTTTAGCTCTTCTTTTTATCAAAAGATCTTCTGATCCAGTTTTATTCATTATTATATGCAATGCACAGGCTGTTATTAACAATCAGTTAAGGGTCCCTGGCTTTCTAAGGTCCACGTCCTAATCAAATGTGGCCAAAATAATGCTGGCCATGAGCTCTGCCAAATAGACCATTAGCCACTGATAATTTGTTTCAGTTAAAACCCCTACTTACAATAAATAAATGACCAGTTCCAACAAGACACAGTAAAAACATGTTATTTAGGTGTTTTTGTACCTGTGCTTTTGTAGACTGATTATTATACTTCAACTATTTCAGTTCTTACATAGATATTCACTAAAACTTCAAGGTCAGATACCAAGAGATCATATAATAAACAATAACCAAATTATTCAAACCTGGAAATCCTTGGCAGTGATTTATAGGGAAAAATTAATAAAAGTCACAAATAGTCATTTTTTTTCTTAAAATAAAGGAATACTTTCACAAAAAATTTCTCTTGCCAAATACATCCTCAAGAGAACCTCTCTTATATAAACTAGATACAAGCATAGAATAAAACGCCAGAAATTATGTTGACAGATAAAAAGAGCTTTGTGAATAAAACCAACATCTTGTGAATTAAAAGCATGAGTGAGCAAGGTAGGATCCCAAGACTATTACTTTAATTTTTTTTTTTAAACTTTTAATGCAGTGTAACTTCGATGTCTTCCCATAGTACTTGATCACAGTTAAGTATGACTTTCTCTCTCATTAGACTGTGATCTTCTAGAGGGCAGGGACTCTGTGAGATGTTTTATAGCACTCATCATTCAAAGGCAGCATAGTATGCAACTTACACTTTAAAAAGCACGAATCACTATGTTGCCTACATTTTATGTCTGTATGTTTGATTTGGGAAGAATGGGTGAAGCAGATCCATGTTGTGCTCCATGGGCTCACTTCCTGATATTTGACAAATCATTTTTTCAAGAAAATTTGGATTTTACTACCTCTTAACATTAAAAATAACAATTATAGCTGGTATGATTATAAATAATTATTCTGAACTGAAATCTTAAATTTTATTTGTAAATATAAAATTACTTATTTCTTACAGGCAAAGTGAAGCAATGCCACTGTCTTGTCGAAGAGTACTTAAAATGTAATTATAGTTATTACATTTATATGTGTTATTACATATACTATATATTACATTTTATATATGTAATTTAATATTATATAAATATATTATATAAATATATATTTTATATTATAAAATGCATATATACATATTATATATGTGATTACATATTACTTATGTAATATGCAGTTGTTATATTTATGTGATACTTTAAAAAATTTGTCTGTATACATGATTCTTTTATTTTTTTGTAATTCTTTTTATTATGTTATTTTAGTCATCATACAAAACATCATTAGTTTGATTCATTGCTTTTATATAACCCCCAGTGCAATATGTGCCCTGCTTGATACCCATCACCGGGCTCACTCATACCTCTACTCCTTCCCCCTCTAAAACCTTCAGTTTGATTTCTGGAGTCCATAGTCTCTCATGATTTGTCTCCCTAACTGATTTCTCCCCTTCATTTCTCCTTTCCTTCTCCTAATGTCCTCTATGCTATTCCTTAGGTTCTTCAAAAAGTGAAGCCATGTGATAATTGTTTTTCTCTGTTTGACTCATTTCACTTAGCTTAAGCTCCTCCAGTCCCATCCATGTTGATGCAAAAGTTGGATATTCATCCTTTCTGATGGCTGAGTAATATTCCATTGTATATATGGACCACATCTTCTTTATTCATTTGTCTGTTGAAGGCATGTAAGCTCCTTCCACAGTTTGTCCATTGTGGACATTGCTGTTATGAACATTGGGGTGCATAAGGCCCTTCTTTTCACTACATCTGTATCTTTGGGGTAAATACCCAGTATTGCAGTTGCTGGGTAATAGAGTATTTATATTTTTAACTTTTTGAGGAACCCCCACACTGTTTTCCAAATTGGCTATACCAACTTACATTTCCACCAACAGTGTAAGAGGGTTCTCCTTTCTCTACAACCTCTCTAACATTTGTTGTTTCTTGTCAATTTTCGCCATTCTAACTGGTATAAGGTGATATCTCAATGTGGTTTTAATTTGAATTTCCCTGATGGCTAATGATGTTGAACATTTTTTCATGTCTGTTATCCATTTGTATGTTTTCTTTGGAGAAGTATCTGTTCATGTCTTCTGCCCATTTGTTGACTTGACTACTTGTATTTTGAGAATTGAGTTTGAGAAGTTCTTTACAGATCTTCGATACTAGCCCTTTATCTATAGAGTCATTTGCAAATATTTTCTCCCATTCCATGGGTTGCCTCTTTATTCTGGTGACTATTTCCTTTGCTATGCAAAAGCTTCTTACCTTGATGAAGTCCCAGAAGTTCATTTTCACTTTTGTTTCCCTTGCCCTTGGAGACATGTTTTGAAAGAATTTTCTGTGGCTGATGTTGAGAAAGTTCCTGCCTATTTTCCTCTAGGATTTTTATGGATTCCTGGCTCATATTGAGATCTTTCATCCATTTAGAGTTTCTCTTTTTGTGGTATAAGAGAATGGTTGAGTTTCATTCTTCTGTATATAACTGTCCAATTTTCCCAGCATCATTTATTGAAGAGACTGTCTTTTTTCCATTGATTATTTTTTTCTGCTTGGCTGAAAATTAGTTGAGGGTCCATATCTGGGCTCTCTACTCTGTTCCATTGGTCTCTGTGTCTGTTTTTGTGTCAGTATCATGCTGTACTGGTGATCACAGCTTTGTAATATAGTTTGAAATCAGGTAATGTGATGCTCCCAACTTTTTTTCTTCTTCTTCTTTTTCAACCTTTCCTTGGCAGTTCAGTGTCCTTTCTGGTTCCATACAAATTTTAGGATCATTTTTTCCAGTACTTTGAAAACTGCCATTGGTATTTTGATTGGGGTGGCATTAAAAGTATAGATTGCTCTGCGCAGCAGAGACATTTTAACAATGTTTATTTGTCTGATCTATGAGCATGGAATGTTTTTCCATATTTTTGTGTCTTCCTCCAAGGTATCCGAAGGTTTTTGGTGGTATTGTAAATGGAGTTAATTCCCTAATTTTTCTTCCTACACTTACATTGTTAGTATATAGGAAAGCAACTGATTTCTGTACATTGATTTTGTATCCTGCCACATTCCTGAACTGCTGAATGAGTTCTAGTAATTTGGAGGTGGAGTCTTTTGAGTTTTCCACATAAAGTATCATGTCATCTGCAAAGAGAGAGACTTTGACTTCTTCTTTGCCAATTCAAATACCTTTTATTTCTTTTTGTTTTCCGGTTGCTGTTGCTAGGACTTCCAGTACTATGCTGAACAACAGTGGTGAGAGTGGGCATCTTTATTGTGTTCCTGATCTTAATGGAAATGTTCTCAGCTTTTCCCCATTGAGAATGATATTCACTGTGGGCTTTTCATATATGGTTTCATGAAATTGGGAATATTTTCTCTATTCCTACATTCTGAAGAGTCTTAATCAGGAAAGGATGCTGTATTTTGTCACATGCTTTTTCTGCATCAATTGAGAGGACCATGTGATTCCTGTCTCTTCTCTTCTTTATATGTTCTATCACATTGATTGATTTGTGAATGTTGAAGCACCCTTGCATCCCAGGGATAAATACCACCTGATAGTGATGGATAATCCTTTTCCTATTACTTAGGATCTTGTTGAGAATTTTGGCACCCATATTCATCAGGCATATTGATCTATAATTCTCCTTCTTGATGAGGTCTTTAACTGGTTTGGGGATCAAGGTAATGCTGGTCTCATTGAATGAGTTTAGAAGTCTTCCTTCTTCTTCTATTTATTGAAACAGTTTCAGGAGAATAGGTATTATTTCCTTCTTTGACTGTTTGGTAGAATTCCCCAAGGAATCCATCAGGCCCTGGATTCTTGCTTTTTGGGAAGTTTTTTGATCATGCTTCAATCTTGTTTCTGGCTATTGGTCTATTTAGGTTGCCAATTTCTTGCTGTTTCAGTCTTATGGTTTATAGGTTTCCTGGAAGGCATTCATTTCTTCCAAGTTGCTTAATTTACTGGCTTATATTTGTTGATAATACTTTAAGGACTAAGCCACCCAGGTGCCCCTTGTTTTGTTGATCTACTCTACTGTATTTCTCATTTCTAACTCTTTGATCTCTGCTCTAATCTTAATTATTTCTCTTCTTATGTGTGGCTTAGGATTTATTTGTTGTTCTTTCTTCAATTCTTTAATATGTAAAGTTCATTTCTGTATTCAGGATTTTTCTGTTTTCTTTGAGTGAGGCTTGAATGGCTATGTATTTCCCCCTTAGGACTGCCTTTGCAGCATCCCATAGGTTTTGGACTGATGTGTTACATTCTCATTGGTTTCCATTGAATGTTTAAGTTCTTTAATTTCCTGGTTGACCCAAACATTCTTAAGTAGAATGGTCTTTAACTTCCAAGTTTTGAATTTCTTCCAATTTTTTCCTTGTGATTGAGTTCCAGTTTCAAAGAATTTTGGGCTAAGAATATACAAGAAATAATTTCAATCTTTTGGTATTGGTTGAGACCTGACTGGTGACTCAATATGTGGTCTATTCTGGAGAAACTTCTGTGTGTGTTT
This sequence comes from Mustela nigripes, assembly GCF_022355385.1. Lineage (NCBI taxonomy): Eukaryota > Metazoa > Chordata > Mammalia > Carnivora > Mustelidae > Mustela > Mustela nigripes. The sequence goes on from NC_081561.1 coordinate 111,876,673, forward strand.
GAGAAGAATGAGTATTCTGTTGTTTTAAGGGGGGATGTTCTGTATACATCAATGAGGTCTATCTGGTCCAGCGTGTCATTCAAAGCTCTTGTTTCTTTGTTGATTTTCTGCTTAGATGATCTGTCTGTTGCTGAGAGTGGAGTGTTTAGGTCCTTTACTATTAGTGTATCATTATCAATATATCTCTTTATTTTGGTTAATGGCTGGCTTATGTAGTCGAATACTTCCATGTTGGGGACATAGATATTTACAACTGTTAGATCCTTTTGTTGGACAGACCCTTTAAGCATGATATAGTGTCCTTCTGTATCTCTAACTACAGTCTTTAGCTTCAAATCTAATTTGCCTGATATAAGTATTGTTACCCCAGTTTTCTTTTGAGGTCCATTGGCATGAAAAAAAATGTTCTCAATCCCTTCGCTTTCAGTCTGGATGTATCTTTAGGTTCAGAATGAGTCTCTTATAGACACCATATGGACAGATCATGTTTTTTTTTATCCAATCTGTGGCCCTGTGCCATTTCATGGGAGCATTTAGGTCATTCACATTGAGGGTGATTATTGAAAGATATGATTTATTGTCATCATGTTGTCTGTGAAGTCCTTATTTCTATAGATTGTCTCTGTAAATTTCTGTTTTGTATCTCTTCATGGGGTCTTTCTTCTTTTATAGAACTCCCCTTAATGTTTCTTGCAGAGTGGCTTGGTGGTCACATATTCTTTCAGATTCTGCCAGTCTTGGAAGCTCCTTTTGTCTCCATTCATTCTGAATGAGAGCCTTACTGGATAAAGTATTTTGGCTGTATGTTCTTCTTATTTAGGACCTTGAATATGTCTTGTCAGACCTTTCTGACTTTCCATGTCTCTGTGGACAGGTTTCACATTTCTGATGTTCCTCCCTCTATACATAAGAAATCTCTTCCTCCTGGCACTTTCAAGATTGTTTCCTTGGATCTAAAATTCGCAAGTTGTACTATTTTATAATGGGGCATTTGTCTGTTCTCATTGATTTTGGGAGGGGTCCTTTCTGTCTCTTGGACACGAATGCTCGTTTCCTTCCCCAGATTAGGGAAATTCTCAGACACAATTTACTCAAATATATCATCTAGACCTCTAGTTTTCTCTCCACCCACTTAGGGATCCCAATAATTCTGATATTGAAACATTTCACTGAGTCACTCATCTCTCCCAGTTTGATTCCTTGGGCTTTTTTTTTTTTATGATTTTATTTATTTATTTGACAGACAGGGATCACAAGTAGGCAGAGAAGCAGACAGTGAGAGAGGAGGAAGCAGGCTCCCTGCTGAGCAGAGAGCCAGACATGGGGCTCAATCCCAGGACTCTGAGATCATGACCTGAGCCGAAGGTAGAGGCTTTAACCCACTGAGCCACCCAGGAGCCCCTGATTCCTTGGGTTTTAATTTGTTTTACCTTTGCCATCTCAATTTCCTTTTTTTTTTTTTAGGCTTAATTGTTTTGTTTTTGTTTTTTTAAAGATTATTTATTATTTGACAGAGATCACATGTAGGCAGAGAGGCAGGCAGAGAGAGAGGGGGAAACAACCTCCCTGCTGAGCAGAGAGCCTGATGCAGAGCTCGATCCCAGAACCCTGAGACCATGATTCGAGCTGAAGGCAGAGGCTTCAACCCACTGAGCCACCCGGGGGCCCCACAGTTTCCTTCTTTTCTATCATCTTATCCTCTATCTCACTAATTTATTCTTCTGCCTGGAATATGAAAAAGAATTTAGACTACATTTTATTCATAGCATTTTTAAGTTCGGCCTGATTAGATCTCATTTTGTCCTTAGAAATTCTATACTGTTGTTAATATTTTTTTTTCAATCCTAGATATCCCCTTGACAATTGTTATTCTGAAATCAGTTTCTGACATCTTGGTTATAACTGTATCCATTAGTTCTGTGGCAGAAGCCATGGTCTCTGAATCTTTCCTTTGTTGGGGGTTCCTCCTCTTAGTCATTCTGTTAAGGGGTGGTTGAGGGAATGTACAGAGTCCAAATTATTGACCACAACCCCAGCAAGATGCACCTGCTTTATAGGGACCTTAAGGTTGACTGCTTCTTGTTCTTCCAGCTTGTCTTCTGGGGGAGAGCCTACTGTGCTGCTACTCAGGCAACCCTGTTTGGGCAGAGTTGCCCTGTCCCTGTTGCAGAGGTAGGGGAGGCTCAGTGAAAAAGCAATTTTTTTTTTTGGCTTTTTTTTTTTTTTTGATCTGGCGTCTTTCCCTGGTGGCTTTCTGAATATCTTCCAAGAGTCAGAGCAAAAATGGCCATATCCAAACCTCTGTCTCAGAACAGACAGATCATAGTCTGCACTTCACTGTGCTCTCCAGATCACCCTGTCTCCACTTCTGTCTGTGCTGCTAAGAACCACAATATCCTGGGTTATGTGCCCCACAGCAGCACTCCCAACCTTCATTTCCAGGTCTGGGCATGTCTCTGCCCTTTGTGCTTCCAAAAACCGCAAGCTTCCCCCTGTTCTCAGGCATGCCCCTGAAGCTCCAGGTTTTAGTCTGGGGGGCTGCCCTAAAGTCCCTTCCCTGCCACTACAAGTCTGTGAGACTGTACCTGGTCCCCAGCATGAGAGGCTTTTGTGCTCCAGTGTAAGATCCTGGAGGCTCCCTCCCCCTTCCATTTATCTTCCAATATCTGCCTACAGAAACATGGCTCCCCACTTCATACCTTGAGATCGACTGCCAGAGAGGTTCTGTTTGTAGAAATCCAGATTTATCTTCTTCATCTCTGGCTGATTGTATGGATGTTCAGAATGGTCTGGTAGGTATCTAGCTCAATTTAGGGCACTGGTTGAAATAGGGCACTCTACTCCACCATCTTTTCTCCTCCCCTCCCTCTTTAAAAAGATTTGAATGTTGATCATTTGAAATATGAACTTAACCACAATAGTATTGTTGAGTAATATCTTTTAGCAAATGGCTTTGTAAACAACTGTCATCTCTGAGGTCTTCACTTTGTACCATGACCTACATTCAAAGAGCTACTAAACATTTCATCCTAAATGCCTCATGATTACTTCAACCTCAACTTCTTACTTTCATCATTTTCCCAACAAATATAATGTACTGTATATACATCTGTCAGCAGCATTATTATTCTCTTAGATATTCAAGGCCCAAATCTTGAGATTTCCTTTATCTTCACTAATTCTATCTCTAGACATGTGACAAACTTTCCCCTTGCCTTGCAATCACTCTGCAATTTACTTAAAGACCAGATCAAATTCTATCTGCTTTGACACTTCAATAGTCACAACCAACTTGGTTTTATTTTCTATTATAATTTCTTGGAATTCTAAAAAGTTTGCAAAAAAAAAAAAAAAATAGAAGGTATTTTAGGTTTTTCTCCAGAAACCAGATATATTTAAAAAAAATAACAAAATATTGTGCATTAATAGTTAAGTTAGAGAATAAAAGGTGTCCTACATTGTAAAGTTACATTGTAAAGTTAACTTTAACAGTGAGTATTTTTTTAATTCTAAAAAATGAAAAGAGTTGTCCAAAATATATATGTGTCTTCTATCTTTAGGGACTTCTGTTTCTTAGAATGTACTACATTTTAATGATTTTATTATTTTTTTAAAAGATTTTATTTATTGGGGTGCCTGGGTGGCTCAGTGGGTTAAGCCGCTGCCTTCGGCTCAGGTCATGATCTCAGGGTCCTGGGATCGAGTCCCGCATCGGGCTCTCTGCTCAGCGGGGAGCCTGCTTCTCAAAAAAAAAAAAAAAAAAAGATTTTATTTATTTATTTGACAGACAGAGATTACAAGTAGGCAGAGAGGTAGTCAGAGAGAGGAGGAAGCAGGCTCCCTGCTGAGCAGAGAGCCCATGTGGGGCTCGATCCCAGGACCTTGGGATCATGACTTAAGCCAAAGGCAGAAGCTTTAACCCGTTGAGCCACCCAGGCACCCCCATTTTAATTATTTTAAAGAATTAACACTGTTATCAGTGGTGCTTGACTTGATTTTTCAAAACAATCTCCCTGGAGGAAGTTCAGATTTCTATCTTTCTCTTTCAAGATTAAAAACCTTTTAAAAATTATCGCCTGTATGATTAAAAATAAATAATTTAGGATTGGTGTTTAAGTTTGATTTGTAATTATGAAAAAAAATACACTTCAAATTCCATTAGTGACAACTTCCAAAAATCTCAGCTAACTTTTATCATTTTATGACTGTAGGGCATTTATATTATTCCTTCTTCTTGAATATAATAATTAAATAATTTATAGGTGTCATTTAAAGAGTAAGTGGGAAAAACTTGAGATTAAAACTGAAGTTATTAAAACTAGAACACCTTGAGTCTACAGCTTGAAAATAATTATTAGGAAGATTCTTTCATCAAATATTATGATACATGAGCTCTTATTTGGAAACTAAACTAGTTTAGGATGTCATTAAAATCCTTAAAAATGTTTTTGTCATGTCATGGGCCTCCCAGAGCCATCCAACTTGTATACTAATTATTTTTTCTTGGCTACATGCTGTTTTAATTACATTCATTATTTCTGTCATTCTGCAAAATCTTATGCATGGAAGTGCTGGTGGCCTGGTGCATAACCATTGCTTTTTCCTGCTGTGCTAATGGCTTAAGTCCAAGCTGAGGTGCAAATGAAATGAGTTTAGAAGGCTAAATTTGGCCCCCAGTTAATTTGCTTCACAAACTTGCTACCGGATTTTTTTTTTCTTTTTTGTCATAAGCTGGCTCATTTACAAATCCATGTTCACAAAGCACTCAAAGTTAGACTGAAATTTTTAAACTTTTATCCTTTGTGATTATCAATGATATCACCAGCAGGAAGCTCAAGGAGGAGAGATTTCAGGGGCGGGGGAGAGAAAAGAGAAAATCAAATGTATAGTGATTCTTACTAGAAATTAAATACATGTTAGCAAGGAGAAATAACAGATTAGAAGGGGGAAATTTAGTAAAATTAAAGAAAGAAAAGTTGTGTCTGAAGTGTTTTTGACCAGGTGTCGTATGAGGAATTTCAGTCATCTTTGGTTAAAAGTATTCAATTTATCCTGACAGTACCCTACTTTTTAAATTTTAGACACAAATAATGATAAATATTTTCCATCTATATCAGTTTTCTTTCTCCTTGTGTGTGGTCTTTCCTGTACACCATGATCCTTTCTCTTCTTTTCTATGTTCTAAATCTTTCAGGTTCACAACCTGAAAATTTCTTGCAACTGCAAAGGTTCATAATCATAGGCTGGAACCATGCGGGCAAACTGCTTGGGGAATCCTGACTTCCAGAAACTGTAAGCTCATACATGTTCACTGTAATTTTAAGCTGCTAAATTTTGGGAGGTAATCTGTTACACAGCTATAGATAACTGATAGGCTCCCAAAGAATGCTGAACCAAAAAAGCCAGCCGTAAAACAGCACCATGAGATTCCATTTACATGAAGTTGAAGAGCAGGCAAAATTCATCCCTTGTGACAGAAATCAGGACAAGATTGCATTTGGAGGTTATTGATTGGGAGGGGGCATATTAGATGCTAGAAATATTCTGTATCTATAAACTCTCTCTATGATATGAGCCTGGGTGGTGCAGCGGGTTAAAGCTTCTGCTTTCAGTTCAGGTCATGATCTCAGAGTCCTGGGGTCTAGCCCCACATAGGGCTCTTTGCTCCGCAGGGAGTCTGCTTCCTCCCCTCTTTCTCTGCCAGCCTCTCTGCCTACTTGTGATCTTTGTCTGTCAAATAAATAAATAAAATCTTTAAAAAAAAAGAAAAGAAAAGAAAAGAAAACATCTCAATGAAAATTAAAAATTAAAATAATAAAGAAATATTTTAAACAAGTGATTGTTAAACCATATATTCTACATCACTTATACACTGTAGGAATTCATGGTATACATCTATGTATATATCTATTAAATTTTACATGTTAGTTCTTTTAGCAATCAGACAACAATTGGTCTATTCTTAAGTCAAATGATTAAAAACAAGTTTTCAAAGTCCATCTTACTGTGTCTTTAAAGCATATCTTATTCAATCTATGATATCTGAGGGATTTTGGTTTTTTGTTTCATTTGTTTTGCAAATAAAGACTTCAGTGCAGATTGTTTATTTTTATGGAAGAACAATGTAAATTATTACCTCTGCTCTCTAGAAATTAGTTTTCAAGTGTGTAAGACAAAAAAGCACACATATATAAATCATACAAGATTCTTGATTTTATGTTATAGTTATCTTAATTTTTGTTTGTTGTAGCTATTTACAACAAAGACTTTTTTTGTTAAAACAAAACTTTGTTAAAAAAAACTTTTTTTGTTAAAACAGCAAAAGGAAATTGGAAACTCTTTTCAGAATCAGTAAACAGGTTCTAAGAAACTATTTTAAATCAATTTCAGATATTGTCGATCTGCCTAATGAAATGGACAACAAGATTACAGAAGAAAAGGTAAATAAAAACCCAGTAAACTCAGATAATCTTCAAAGAAGTCTTCAGAATTCTATTATTAGAATTATAAGAGTTTGTGTCCACTCTTTTTTAAAAATCTAGGTGATTACCCTTGTCTTGGTAAAATTGTCCATTGCATCCACCTTCCTATTTATGTGACTAGAATGGTTACTGCATTTCAGGCAGGGTAGCTGATAGACAGGCTTTACCCAGCTATGCATCCTTAGAATAAATCTCAAATAATTTCTCTAGGTATGGTTAATCAAATATCAAGGCACGATTTTCATATCTCCATGCTTCTTCAATAAAAGGTGAACTCCTTAAGAAAATAACTGAAACCATAGTAAGTATACCATACTTAAATTCTACATAATTGGGTTTTATACTATATACAAATACCTACTTATTATTGTATTTCCATTTCATTATCTTTAATTGCTGTCATTTATTGCTTAACTTAACCATGATTTTCTTCCAGACTATGGTAGATTTAATTTGCCCTCATTTTCATTAAGTGGATTCCTCTATCATGAATCCAGTATACTTTGCTGTATCAAATGAACTTCATCTTTTTTTTACACTTATTTATTTTTATTTAAATTCAATTAATGACCATATAATGTATTACTGATTTCAGAGGTAGAGGTCAGTGATTCATCAGTTTTATATAATATCCAGTGCTCATTACATCACATGCCCTTCTTAATGTCCATCAACCAGTTACCCTATTCCTCACCCACCTCCCCTCAATCAACCTTCAGTTTATTACATTTGATTATGAGTCTCTTATGATTTGTCTCCCTCTCTGATTTCCTCTTGTCTTAAAAGTCCTTGCCCATAGGCTTCACTTTAACCTTTGGTCTTCATCTAGAAAAAGAAACCAATCACTTTGGCAAAGATCACATTTGCCCTTTGAATTTCTCTGCTTTTATTTAGCTTTTCCTAACAACTTAGAAAAAGAAAAAAAATAGAAACAAAAATCAGAAGCAAGTATGGCATTGTTGTTTGAAAATCTGATGCTTGTCTTCTACCAATCAGTGTTTCCCCAAGAATTGATCTTTTAAGGTTTTTCCTGAATTTTCTGTTTTAGAAGCTTTTCATGAGATCCTTCCCTATCTGTAGAGAATGACTACCTAATGTCTTCTCCACCAAACGTCTGTCCCTCTATTTAAAAATAATAATAATAATAATAATAATAATAATAATTCTGTCCCTCCATAAGTCACGGAAGGTCCCCCTAGAGTTTTCCAGCCTGGCTCTGACATAGATCATTTGCCACTCTAAAGATTTAAGTTACAAAAGCTCACTTTAAACTAGAATGTATCTTTTTAAAAATAATATTGACTGGATATGAAGCATTTTTATAACAAATAGAAAATGGTTTCATTATACTCTCAAATCAACATTTTTTTCTTTTGATAGCAAATTGATTTATGAATGTAACTAGCCACACACACACACACACAAATCTCCTTAAAAGCTTCTATACATATGCTTTCCTACTTGAGTTCCTCAGGCTAGATTATCATGCTTTATAACGAACTCTCCTCGTATTTTCAAGTCTATTATCTAATTGTATCTAAAGCACTCCTGATAGGTAGGTAGAGAAAGGCCATTTAATCCCCATTTTATATGAAGAAAGGAGAGTACAGAGAAGCTAAATGATTTGCCCAAGGCTATGTACATCTCTGTGGTAATTCTGTACCAGAATGACTTTGGAAGAACCAGGCACCAGTGCAGACAATGGTTAATCTAATTCCCCAGCAGAGGGATCGGCAGTTAAGATGATGTCAAATTAAAAATAAGCCAGAACTACATATTTCATAGAAAACCAACCATACAAATGCCATAATTTAATAGAGCTTACAAGAGAAAATAAACACCTCTCTACTGTACTGTCTATCATTTGCAAATGGCTTCAGAAGAAACAGCAGAAAACTGTGATGATAACAGGCACACAAACAGCACAAAATGATGACCAACAGTGCAAAAATAATTTTTGGAAATCTCGGTTACATGAAACCACATAATTGTACTCTGAATATGTATTACTAAAGCAACATAACACATTTTTAGGATTTACTTTTAGCAAATTAGACTTTGTCTTCAATCACCAGCATATCAAGCATTTGAAATAGATTAGCCTTCTGGTCTTCTAGTACTTTATCTCTATTTCAGTGTAAAGACTGTACAAAACAATACCCATCTCTTTATTTTCCTGTATGTATACTTTATTTCAAAGACAGATTTTATAACAATTTTGTTGCAGGTAGGACGTATCAGATGCCAACTTTCTGTGTATATTCAGATGCTGGGAAAGAATAGCTCTAGAGCTGGGTAAGGAGGTAACTTACCAATAGCTGGTTTTTAAACAGGAAGTGAAATAAACAAATATTCAATAATGTGGGAAAAAGAAATCAGTAGTTACATAATATCTTAAAATGGGATGTTTTAAAATTTTTATTACCGTGAGAGAGCATAAAGCATGAATCAAATAGCTTTATGCTTTTGTGATGTGGAAAAACAAAGAGTATGTGATAAAAGAAGAATAAAGCTCTGCATTATTTTTATGATGTCAGAATGCTCCTTCTTATTACTCTGGCCCTCTTTCAAAGCTCAAAGGGAATTCACACGTAACAAAATTCAATGTTTAGTTGAGAAAAAAAAAATCTTGAAGCTCACAAAAAGCGATCGTGATCTGCTGAACACTCTGAATTTATAAATACCCTTAAGTTAAGTAAGAATCATAGAAGTGGGCACCTGGTGGCTCAGTTGTTAAGCGTCTGCCTTTGGCTCAGGTCATGATCCCAGAGTGCTGGGATCAAGCTCCAGGTAGGGCTCCCTATTCTGCAAGAAGCCTGCTTTTCTCTCTCGCACTCTCCCTGCTTGTGTTCCTTTTCTCACTTTGTCTCTCTCTGTCAAATAAATAAATAAAATCTTTAAAAAAATCATAGAAGATTCAAATTTATTCATTCAGTAAATATTTTGGTGTCATAAACTATCAGTTGTTAATACTACCCTTTCAAAATTGAATAGAAGCTTGTCCTCATGGAGCTTTAAGACTTTTTGGGTTGACAGAATGAAACAAATGGTCATATAGGTAGTTAAATATTAAAAATTGTAATAAGGCTGTAAAGAAAATGTTCAAGTGATAGAAAAACATAAGTCACAGAAACTAATCTTGACTGAAGAGATGGTAATTAATAGTAGGCAAAAGGGATAGAATGAGGAAAATCAGAGGGATCAAACATGGAGCACTGGGTGTGGTGCATAAACAATGAATTCTGGAACACTGAAAATAAACTAAAAAAATGAATACAAATTAAAAAAATACTTTTCAGTAAAGAAAAAAAAACCTATGTGCAGTCTCTACATTTATAAAGAGCTTTGTCTTTCGAATACTGGGAGAATTTTTCGAGATCAGTGTGGGAAGGGTTATAAGCAAGTTGAGTGGCAGAATCAGAATTCATACTTAAAGATCACTCTGACATCCTTATTGACAATGAGAGCACGAGCTAGGAGCCTTCTGCAATAGTATACATGAGACATGACAGCACTTTGAACTGGGGGAAAAGGGTAGTCAACATGGATTAAAAGAAACTGATTTGAAATCTATATTGTACATAGTTTAACAAAGTAGCCTCCCCCAAAACATAAAAACAAAAATTAGTTCCTAGAGAGAAAGGAAATGTTTCTTCCTGGAATAGATGCAAAATGACTAAAAGTAAAAAAAAAAAGTAACAATTTTAGTTCTGTAAAACTAGGACAAGGTAAAATATATAAACTATAAGTTTTGAAATAGTATAGATATTCTGAGTATGAAAAAATATATATATATTTTTTAAATAATGAATAAAAAAATTTTTGCTCATGAATGCTCTTTATTTATGTTCTTTTCTGTACTAATTTTTTTTTCTGGGCCAGAGGCAAAACTGATGTTGGATCAGAAGAGGACAGTGCACTTGAAGTTTCTATTAAAAAAATATTAGTCACCAAGATTTGGGGCACTTAATCCCAAGCAGGAGATCTGAAAGTGTAAGAAATTTCTGTTACTTTTTTCTTGCACTGATGGTTCCTCCTTCATCTGCCCGTGATCCTTTTTTTTTTTTTAAGATTTATTTATTTATATATTTATTTATTTTGAGAGACAGAGAGGATGGGCAGAGAGAGAGAGTCTTAAGCAGACTGCAATGGAGCACAGAGCCTGACCCACGGTTCAATCTCACAACCCTGAGATAGTAACCTGAGCTGAAACCAAGAGTCAGACATTTAGTTTACTGCACCACCCAAGTCCCCCAAGATGCCAGCCATCTTTCCTGAATGTTAGGACTTTCTCCAAAGTATGAATAAATTTCACCTCTTTTCTCTTCCCCTATTGCATCAAGATTCTATATATAGACCTTACACAGATGACCACCACACTACAACATGGGAGTAGAGTTGTGATCAGATTGAATAAAGAATCTTCCCAATAAGGTAGGCTTTTTGCATGACTGTTTCAACAAACACAGGGAAGAATGGTGTAGAAATTATATTCTTTTGGGATTGTCCATATATGAGCTGTTCTCCAGATCCCTTGGGCTAATGGATCATAGAGTTGATAATAAACAACTGCACATCAACCAGCCACTCAGATTAATAACTGAGAATGTTAATAATTCACATTTATTGGCTACTTTGTGCCTGGTACTGTTTGAAGTGCCATATGTGCATTTTTCTTCATGGTAATGCTATGAGAAAATTAGTGTTATTATACTTATGTTATTAATATTGTCAGTTTTAACTGAGGCAGAGAACAATTAAGCAAATGTCTACAGGTGCATAGATAGTAAATGGTGGAGAAAGACTTTGAATCCAGTGGTCTGGCTTGAGCCTACACTCCGTCAGCATCAGGAAATGCCTTTCTGAAGAAGGTTCAAAGGCCATCCTACAAAAGTAAAGAAACAGACACTTGGAGGTGAAGAGGGGATAGATGAGTAGATTTTAAAAGTATTTGGTAGTAGAATGAGAAAAGAATGAATGAAAACACAAACTCAAGAAATAAGAAGGTGTTGAGGAAATAAGAATATTATAAAGATATATATATATATATATATATAATGACATATAAGTATGTTAATAGCTTTAAATTTTCAGGAATTAAAAGATCACATAAGCACTGAGGAAGAAAAGGAGCAGATTACTTAACTAGGAAAAAAATAAAATTTTAAAAATAAGTTTAAATGTTCATGTTCTGTAGAACCACTTTTTAAAGAACTACTCTAGAAATCAGAAAGATTAAGCCTTTATCCCAGGGACAGGTCATCAGAAAAAAAAAAAAAAATGTGCCTGGCTTTATCCAAAAAAATTTGGGGAAGGACAGTGCATGACATCTCATAAATCTGAGCAGAAAAAATAAATTCTTTAAGTCTGTGTGAGAAGATTTTTTGAGCCAACATTTTAGTTAGATTATCTTCTTATTTATGGGACATGCGATTCAGGCCAAATTCTGACATTCAACACTTACCGAAAGTTTCCATGGGAGATAAGGAGGTGTTTTTTATTTGTCACTGGAGCAGAATTTGGCAGAACTGCTCTGTGAATCAGTCTGTAAATACTACATATGAAGAGAGAAAGTAAAGGGCTGTACTCACAAAACACGGAGTTTTGTGGCGTTGCCAATCTGCCTTTCTGAACATCAGGCAGACCTTATTCCCATTCTATTAAAATCAATGCAACATGGAGGCTTAAGTGGGTAGAAGAATAAATGAAACAAGATGGGATTGGGAGGGAGACAAACCATAAGTGACTCTTAATCTCACAAAACAAACTGAGGGTTGCCAGGGGGAGGGGGTTTGGGAGAAGGGGGTGGGATTATGGACATTGGGGAGGGTATGTGATTTGGTGAGTGCTGTGAAGTGTGTAAACCTGGTGATTCACAGACCTGTACCCCTGGGGATAAAAATATATGTTTATAAAAAATAAAAAATTAAAAAAAAAATCAATAGCACCTCGTAAAATTGCTTACTTTATAAAATGTTTACAAATGCTCAATACATAATAGCTTATTCAAAGAAAACACTCTAAGCAAATGTTATATAAATGAACATGTGTTTAAATCTATGAAGAAAACAGGAAAAGGCAACAAGAAAAGGAATGCATGTTCTGCTCCATCTTCTTGAGCTGTGATTTGGATTCCATTGTTGGCTTTTCTGTCTTTGTTTTCCCCCATCCTAAACTCATGTGAGTATTCTTTAAACTTCTGTGGTTGATTCTTCCCTGCTATTTATAATTTTTGTGTGTGTTTATATCTTCATGGCTCCCACCATTGTCATTATAGACCAGACACACATACACACACACACTCACTCCACAAGCTCCCTTGGATCTCCTTTTGAGTCTTTTACCATCAAAATAAACTGTATATTGCTACAGCTTAATTCTTTTATTTGCTTTCCCTATCTCCACCTGCCCATAATAGCCTACCTGCCATACATATGCTATTAGAAACACATTTATTTCCGTGTTTTTAAAAGGATTATACTTAAACAAATGTGAAACATTTTCTAAGAGGAGTCAAATTAAATAAAACTACGACATAACTTGATTTTTTTTCTTTAGTTTTCTGTTTTTTCCCACTATTTTATGTTAATCCACCATGAGCTCCCTTTTGTTATAAAAATAATTGGATGGTTTCAGGCTCTAGGCATTCCAATGACACTCCAAAGGATGGACACACCTAAAGCACCATGTTCTTTTCTCTGCACCTGAAGCTGAGGTGCAGAGAAAAGCATGAGGTCAAATCCCCAACCTGGCCTTCATCTGCTGACCCATTTTACCTCTCTAAACCAAATCCCTCTACTCTTTCTTATCAAGTAGACTGCTCTTTGTCCCCTAAGTTTTTCTGAGATTCATGTGGTGAGAGTTCTATGGCATGAAAGGGGCAAGCTGCTTAGCAATGGGCTTATCCCATAGGAGGCATTTAATTAAGGCTTGTCTTTATTTCTCCTAAGTGCAAAAAGGACTTCAGATATGGTAGGCTTGTTTTTCCACTGATTTGTTACCTGAGATCATGTGTTTTATTTTACCACCACAGTGCTTTCCTGAGCAAATAATGGAAATATTTCCCCAATGTCTTACCTTTATAAAGGTTTCTAACTAACTGGATTTAAATATGATTAACTTTGGAATCCTCTAGAATCTGAAAAGTTAACGACTGAAGAGAGGTGACTTTCATTCTTCCAAGGAAGTAAACTTTGTATTGGTGTATACACACACACACACACATATATATACATACACACATTGCATATTATATATCAATATTTATATGTCTATACATACATATACACACATACATGCACACACATATATACACATATATACATATATACACATTGCATATTATTTATCAATATTTAATTATACAAGCCCATTTAATATTTTTCCTTTTTCAGTTCACTTTTTTATTATTTTCTTTTTTAAAAAATGAATATATTTCATTCAAAAATTCACTACAATGGTGCCTGGGTGGCTCCGTTTGTTGTGCCTGACTTTTCAGCCCAGGTCCTGATCTCAGGGTCGTGAGATTGAGCCCAACATCAGGCTCCATGCTCAACAGGGAATCTGCTTGAGATTCACCCTGTCTCCCTCTGAACCTCACTGGCACATTCATACTCTCTCTCTAAAATAAACAAATCTTTAAAGAACTTCAGTACACATTTTCACTGAAATACAGTAAAAAAGATAGGATTTATCTTCTCCAGAGATTGTAAATCATGCTCATGTCCACACTAGAATATTTTGACTTATAACTGAATTCGAAGGAAAAGATTATAAATATATAGTAAAAAATGAGGAATCTAAGCAGATATCATAAAACTCTAAACCCCTAAAAGACTAAAGGCTGTCCAAGGCATTTCAGAGTAGATAAATGTAATAATACAATTACATTGATGGGGCTTTAAAGGATAGCTCTTTGTGGAACATAAACTTTGAGAATGAAAGAAAAACAGCAAAAATACTGCATCAATAATGAATGATGAGAACCAGAAGGCACCAGAGGATTGCATTCACAGTGTCATTAGTATGCAAGTCAGCTTCCCAAACCAAGAGGGGGTGGGATTATGGACATTGGGGAGGGTATGTGATTTGGTGAGTGCTGTGAAGTGTGTAAACCTGGTGATTCACAGACCTGTACCCCTGGGGATAAAAATATATGTTTATAAAAATAAAAAATTAAAAAAAAAAAAAAGGAAAAAAAAAAAAGAATAGAATAAAACAGGAACCATAGGCAAAATTTTTGTGTTACAAAATATAAATGATTTTCTGTGTTTATTTCATTTGAGGTATGTAAGTAATTTTATTTCTTTGACTAAAGTTATGAAATAAAGCCATCAGCAACTTACAAGCAATATATATGTATATAGTATTTTATCAAGCTATTGTTGTCATCACTTTCTGTATATTGTGTTGATATCACATTCCCCATTATTAAATAAAACAGCAGCAAAATGAATGGATTTTGCATGTGCATAGATTTTAGTTTAAAAACATGATTTTATGCAATAATGGCTAGCTGCAGTTGGGGAAAAATCGTCACCAAATCACCTGTTAGTGACGTGTTGCATCATGCATACCTAGTTTGGTTTTGAGGCAGCCCAATACTGTGCAAGAAAGATGGGCTGGAAAGAGAGATAAAGTGCAAGAAAGATTGGGCTCAGAGGAGAATCATGTTCTAGTTTCCTCTTTGCTCTTTATATCTGTGATCTTGGCATATTCACTTTCCCTCCTTGGGATTCAGTTTCTTCAGTCATAAGATGATTCCATTAGAATGGATGATCCTATGATTCTCTATTCTATAGAGTGACTCATTTTGATGTGTATAGTAGATGATAGAAGTTTTTAATAATCAAATGTTCTTTATGAAGGATGATTATGATTTCAGAAGCTCAGTGCTTAAGGCACACCTCTGGAACCTTTTGTTGTTGTTTTCTACATGTGATTTTTAAAAAAAAATCAACTACATGATAACACTTTAAAATCAGAACATTTTACATTAAAGAAATGCAGATTTGAATAACCATATATGGAAATGCTGAGCACATAGTCCATCACTACAACTCTCAGCTTTAGGTGATGGAAGAGAGATTTTCCCTATAAAATGAAGACGATAATAACTACTTAGCAAGGTCACCATGCGAAAGAAATAAGAATGTAAATTACTTAACACCGTATCTAGCACATAGAGGAGCAAATAACTACTTCTTTCCATCATATCCATGAATTAATGATAAGAAAGAGGGAAAACTTTTGGAGTTTAATCTTCCATTTCTTTATAACTACGATAGTTTTGGCTACAGAAGCAATCATGTTTATAGAATACAAATGTGATTTATGTTTCATTATGATTAATCAGTAATATTGAAGTAGAAATCCAATAATCAGAATTAGGTTGATAACTGAACAAGGGGTATATATATATCCCAACCTTTACAAAAATTTTAGAGGAAAATGTGATACTTTAGAGGAAAATATATAATAGTATATTTTATACTATGATATCATATACTATGACATAAGGAAGATAATTTTTCAGTGAAAAATGACAGGATATGATCTCTTCTCGGGCATTTATTCCACTGGGGAATCTGTCCCAATGCCTTGCAGATGTCTTTCTGGTTTTTGATGTATGATATTTTTCATATGATCCAATTAAAAACACAGGAGGAGGAAGCCTCTAGAATTTAAATATAGGAGAACAATTCACAGCTACTTAACCCCTCCAAAAGAATACAAGCCAGGAAATACCTTTTATACTTCACGAAGTGAAAATTTGAAATGGTAAAGGGTAATGGGTCGAAAGAACTTTTGAAGAGTTTCTGATGCCTGAGGACTTTTATGTCTTTGGATCATATATCATTTCTGGCTCTTGCTCTTCTTTGTCTAATTTCCATTTTTTGGCAAATTCTGTGCAGCTAGTTCTTGCTCCTCATCCTTCATTATCTAAGTACCTGTACCTTTTGGAAAACTTCTTTCCTGCAATGCCCGTCTTTGCCTTGGACCCCCTCCATAGTACCACATTATGATAAGCTGAAGGAATTTAGGTGCTCCTGTTACACTGGCCAAATGAATAGCTTAAAGGAAACCACACGCCACTAATTGCCATATGCTGTGTTTTAGTTCACTAACTTATGGCCTAACAGTTCATACCACAAAATCTCTCGAGTCTCAATTGCCTGAGGTTGCTTGGCATGAACAAAAAGGAAATGAAAGCTTAAAATACCCCCTGAAAAACTCTTAACCCAATATTTTTCTAATAACCCCATGCCCTTATACTTAGTCACACCATTAAATATTTATTTTCATCTATTCTAGCATTTAATTGTCAGCTGCTTTTTATTCTTTTTTTTTCCCCATTTGGTTTTTTGAAGATATGGTAATTTATTAGAAAATAATGGAATACATAATGCAACTTCATACACATGGAGCATTTTGACATTTTGAGAAACAGAGGCACACATTAGTTTGATTTGGCCTTCAAAAGTCCTTTATATCTAAGAAAAGGATCACGTGGTATCATTACATTAGTTTAGAAGGTATTTCCTCTACTACATATTAATGATATCTGTCAACTGTCAACAGGTTTTTTAAAATCTGTTTTAAAATTTAAATATGCTATTTTGAAAAAAAAAACCCTTCTATTTAGTGTTATCCCTAGAATGTAAATTTCACAGGAGCAGAACCTCATATGTTTATTTATCATGTGCCTTTAAGAATGCTTTAGTACTTTCCCAAATACTATTGAATGAATAGTGAATATATAAATCTCTCCAGCCTTAGTGCTCCATAACATGTTAAATACTGTCTCCAGTAATAACCATGAAAGACTGATTTTGTTCTGTTTTTGCATTCACAAGTCAATGTAGCAATGAGTAAAAATAGTATTCTGGTAACCTTTGGAAAATCAACTTACAGAAAGAAATTTAGCTACCTGTATTAGTTTCCTGTGGTTGCTATAACAAATTGGGTGTCTAATAACAGAAATTTATGCTCTCACAGTTCTGGAGTCCAGAAGTCTGAGATTAAGGAGTTGATAGATTTGCACTCCTATCTCTCAAGACTCCAGGGGGAATCCTTTCTTGCCTCTTCTATTTTCTGGTGAATCCAGGCATTTCTTGGCTTATAGCTACTTATCTCCAGCCTCTGTCTCCATCTTCACATGGCCTTCTCTTCTCCATGTATGTTTTTCCTCTGTGTGTCTCTGATAAAGATACTTATTATTAGATTTAAGGTTCTCTTGGATAATTTGGAAAGATCTCATCTTTGAGATCCTTAACTACTTCTGCAAAGATGCTTCTTCCAAATAAGTTCAGATTCATGAGTCCCATGGTTTAAGATGTGGGCATTTTGGGGGAGTGGGAGGAGTGTGCCATTTAACATATTATACTGCCCTAAAATCAGAAGTAGTAAGGCTTGTGCTTCAGCTACATAGGCAGTAAGCTTAAAATAGTAGTTGAAGTTCTAGGACTCAGATGGAGTAACTTTGTGGACATTGTCCCAGGGCTAACCTGGGTTTGGAGAGAGGAGAAAGAACCTAGTAGCTGAGACTCTGGGATCTCACCATACCTTCATGAGCACATCAAATACATCTCAACTGTCAGATTTTCAAACTTTGGGCTTCCTATTCAAATCTTGTTTCAAACATTTTGAAAACTAACTAATAAAAATAACCTTTTGGAGATAGAGTTGATATCACTCTTTTTTTGGTCCAGGACCATGCCCATGACAGAGGACTTGTCAACTCGGAAATATACAGAGGCTTCTTCGTTTTCCTTGAAGTAAAATAGATAAGGATGTTTAAGTACATTGGCATACCCTAAGATTGATCAAAACCCCTAGGAATTTGTGGATTTGTACCTCTAAGGAGGCTGGAAATAGTTTTTTTTGTTTGGTTGGTTGGTTTTTGTTTTTGTTTTTTGTTTTTTAGCTCCATTTCCCTTAGAGTCTTCAGTGCTATAAAAGAAACCTGTGTGTGTGTGTTGGGGGGGGGATGTGATGAAGGTCTCTGCCTCGAATTTTAAAGCATTATGAAGGAGATAGGACTTCTAAATTGCTCTTCATCATCATTTCCTGGCAGCAAAGGTATAAGTTTTACATATGAAACATATCACTTACTAACAATATCCAAATTAGCCAAGAAAGTTATCATAATGTTTTGGCAAAATTTAGGAGGGTCTTTATTAATGATTTCAGTCTTTTTTGGGGGAGGGGGGTACTCAAAAATAACCTACTTGACCCAAAGTTTTCCAGACTCTGAACAGAACTTCTTAAACCAAACTCATCTCATTAAATGACCAGGGTACACATACACAAAACAAGTATCCATAAGGACATTCCTGAGTTACAATTATGTGGGGGTTTCTCTTTAAAGAATTCTAGACCATTGGGTTCGCTCTTTTCACTAGAACATGTTTTCATGGGCAATAAGAGTTACTCCTCTCTTTGCTGACACAGACTATATATGAAAGGTCCTTGAGGTTTCTGTCTTTTGTGTCAAACAAATCATTCCCCTTTTTAAGCTCCTTATATTCATTTCCTATTTGAGAATTTAAAAACCTGAAAGTCTTATATTTTGACTATATTCTTCTTTCCAAAGGGACAACATAAATCATATGATCAAAGTTAGGTGATAACATATTGTTTACTTCCATATAGATATAGAATGTGTACACTAGTCCTGTTTTTCTGAAAGCTCTAGACCAAGAAAAACTGTAACATGTATATGTAAGTGAATTAAAATGAGTTAAAGATAAATAAAATGGGCTACATGAAGGCTTAGAAGACCTCAAGCTCAGAGGAAGAACAAAGGCATTTAATTCTTACAATTAGAAAACCCTTTTTCTTCTTTCCTTGTACCAAGAAACAATAAAAGAATGAAACAAGGACAGACAGCTTCAACTCCAGAATTGCTGGAAAACTGCTCACTGACTCAACCACCAACTGTGAAGCAAAGCTGCCTTAGCCTGTAAAATTTAGACCAGATTAAGAGATGATTCTGAAACCATTTAATTATACTGAGTGAAGACTTCGCTAAAACCAAGGATCCTAAAGACAATAAATTACTGTCACATATATATAAATAAGAAATACATGAATAGCCAAGTAAGTCAGAAAAAAATGAATAGCTGCATTTTTTTGTGTATGGGAAGCAAAGTAAGAACACAGATTCCATGGATTTTAGGGAAGAGGCCAGGGGAATGTCAAACTGATATGACAGTGCTGTAGAAAATGGTGTCATCAATTGGAGAAGCTTGATGGAGAGAATGGAATTTCACAAGCTATTTAAATAATGTGAGAGAGATTTGAGGATTCTTTATCCACCAAACCATGCACAAACACACATACACATATATACTCATGATATCTTAATTATCAAAAAGATATTTAATGCAAATTAATGTAAAATGTCTATAAAATTGTATTTTAATGAGAAGTTATTAAAGCTGTCATTCAAATAAAAGAATAGTGTGCTTGAATTACTGAGGATTCGCTCCTTTCCTCTTCCTGACATCCAATATAAGGGACAAAAATGACTGAACTTGACTAATACTGGTCATAGAGGATTTTCCATGCTAAACAAGCTTTTGACAAATAGCATGTCTTTCAAGGTAGATAAATCTAGACCCTGTGTTTGCAGGGTGTTTGCAGGCACTAAAAACAGCAGCCCATCTTTATCTTTGATGGTTCCCATATTCAGCAAGAAAATGTTCGTTTTTCAGTTGAATGCATTTAAATGATAAATAAATAGCTGTGAACTGAATCCTAGAAGAAAAGAGAAAAACAAAAAACAGTCATTTTTGGTTTTTTGATGTGACATATTAAAAATTTTCTTGAACTTCAAAACAAGATATGGCATGTGCTTTACAAGATATATCTATGGAGACCAAGTTCTTAGTAAATAAAAATGAAAAATCAAATAAAATAATGGGAATAAGATGATGTTTTAAACAGTAAATTTTCTAATTGGAGTAACTCAACGTTGAAAGTTATGTTAAAGGTTATCCAACTGCCTGATGCTGAATTTCTCTCTTGAAAATCCTAAGCATAAATCGTCTCACGTCATTAAATACCTAGTGATCATCTATAATCTGGACCATACATGTAACACAATAGAAACATGCCTGAGTAGCTGGGGTTTTACAGACTACATGTGTTACTTGATCCTGTCAAATATAGAAATTCTGAAAACATTAATAAATTAGTTTGTCATTTACATATTTGATTTTTTAAATTTACCCAGCCCACATCAGTGTATTTATTTACACATTTCAATATTATAAGAACTTATTACAATTTTAGCAAATAGAATTCCTGTCTTGAATGATAACAGATCTATGATGTCATTTGTATAGCTATGCAAGTGAAATTAGAAAAAGAGAAGATGGAGATGCATTCAGTAAAAAAGATAATACCCAAGGTGACTAGTAGGTAGTACTGGACAATGGGAGGGGGGGAAAAAAGAGAAAATAATAAAATAATTATATATAATTTTATCAACTACTAATTTTGGAGCTAAAGACAGTTGGCTTTTCAACACCACTTTCTAATCTCTCTGGTGTCAGTTCTTTTGTTTTGTTTTGTTTTTATTTTTATGTTTTTAGTTTTCTTATTTATAAAATGAGGATAGGGTTTTGTTGTTGTCCTTATTAATAATTCAATCACATAGTCTCCCAAAATATTTTATGTCTTACTGATATTGAGCATTTGATAAAAATAGTTATTATCATCTTTATCATTATCAATACTAAGAATCTCTGAATCTTCTCTTTCTCATGTGTGTGTGTGTATGCACATACCATTGAAAGGTTAATTTACTCAGTCCAGCTGTCCCCAGCTTTTCCTGAGATACTCAACGCAGAATGACCATCTATTGAAACTAGTAGATTAATTTTAGAAACTCAAAAAGAAAACCCACTAAAATTACATTCTTTTTCTTATTCTGCCCTAAATCCTTGCTATTCCTCCAGTGAAATCTTCTAAAAATAAAATCTGCTTTTCTACTTATTTGCTTCTCCCTTTTATTGATTCTGATCAAAATTAATATACTGTTTTGTTCTTTTTCAAGAATCTATTAAAATGCCCAGCGCTTCATACGTTTGTGAAAATATATTAACTGATGAGAGAGAGTGCCTTTTAAATTTTCCCATAAAAATGCAAAAGGAAAAAGTTGATCCTTTCTACAGGCCAGTGGATCTGACCTTGCTTATGTTATAGGAAGAGGAAGAGCCCCATATCCTTCACCTATTCTTTCACAACACTCCCAGGAGACAAGTAGCAATTACTGAAATCATGTGCTGGTGCATTTCCCCTGTTAAAAGAAAAGAAAAAAAAGACCTGTGTTTATTTTTTCAGCCCCCTTCTCCAAGATATTTAACCATAAGTTCATAGTTTTCTGACAAAGGTTCAAAGTTTTTGCTTTAAAATGATGAAATAGTAGACCTGGCCAAGTGTGTATAGCATTTTGAGTCTTCTTCCAAGTAACCCCTAGTAACCTCTGCCTGAGGTCCTGGCTCAGAGACAAGGTTTTCAATAGCAAAATGAGCTGGTGTGGCTTTCCTGCTCCCACCTTCCCTGTCAGGAACAATTAAACAAGAACTAAAAATGTATACTCATGTGGAAGAGACCCTTGAATGGCCTTCTCTAAGACCTAGTGTCTCTTCCATTGGAAGCTTGTTTCAGGAAGCTGCAGTAGGGGGCAGTTCAGCTGGTATTTTTCCAGAAGAATATTCTGGCAGTTTTCTCTGAACTCTCCCCTTTAAAAGTTCCTCCAAAGCTTTGTATTACAAACAGGATGAAAATTCAATTAGATAATAATAATCTTCAATACCCATGAATCCAGATTTTTATGAAAGTGTGTCTACCCATGCTCAAGGGGAGGTTCATTAAATCGTTTATCAAGCTTTGGGGCCTCTTGACAGGGAAACAAAGCAATTAATACACTGAAATGTTGACTGGATTCAGACTCTCATTTTTTTCACTTACTGAAGAGCCTGTCTTGAATTATTCTATCTCTGTCTACCTTTCTTCATTTCCTCTGGGTCAATCTTTGACCTGCCATTTGAGGTTAGGGAGTGGTGAAGGTAGAAGGGTGTTCTTGGATTTGTGACCTACACCAAAACCAAATGAACTTTTTAATGCAGCTTATATGAATTAAGATTTTGACATTCTAACTGCAGAAACAATCTCTTTTCCAGATTTTCTATAAATAATCTGAAATAACTTAAAATTTCTCAGAAATACAAAAGCATGAAGTAATATTATTTAGCTTGGAAATGTTTTTTGTTCATTTACTTGGGTAACTTCATTTACTTGGGTAATTGTGAACCACATTGTTTTTCATACTTATAAACTTTCAACAAGTACCCCCTACATATTTGATATATAGTAAATGATAGCTGGAGTTAAACTTCATCAAGTCATACTTTAGTTAAAAGACTTTAAATAGGAATTTACTAAAAATGAGGAATAGAAAGAAAAAGTAAGCTCAGAGAGCAGCATGTGGCCAGAAGTCCCAAATACCCAGACTTTTCAGCGCTTGTAAATGAGAACACTGCCACTGCTATTGTGTATTCATCTTTCTTGTATGGATACTAAGCTTATTATAATTAATTTTAATATCATTGGACTGATGCATGGCTAAAGCCATATTTCCCTATGTAGCAAATTATCAGAAGAAAAAAAATGTGGTGAGGACAGAAAGCTTAGAAGCCAGTGCTTAGAGAAGCAGGGGAGATAGCTTCTAATTCTCTCTGAGTAGTATATGAAGGGAAGAAAACAGATAGAGAAATAAGAAATAAAAAGGAGAGAAAAAGAGAGAAGTTATCCTGCACCCTTTCTACTCAGCATTGAAGTTCAAGATGTAGTAATGTCCTCTTCTAAATGCAGACATTAAGGTCCTGAGCCCTCATCATTCTAAATCTGCATAATAGAAGATACACAAGTGATTCAAATGAACATTAAAACTGCAGAGCATTGAAAGAGGAAAACAAGTCAGTCATAATTTATTATGAAATTGGTTATATGTTAACCCATTCCTTGTTTTTTACATTTTCGAGATGTTTTTAAATCTGATTTATATTTTATAACATCCTCTCAAATCTTTTACAGAAAATGAAGGAAAAGTTCCCTATCCAAGGAGGGAAAAAAAAAAAGGCAGCTCCTTAAGGTCATATCATGAAGCAGCAGTAATAATAGGAGTGGTTCAATGGCCAAGTAGATCTCTGAGAATGAAAGAGGAGGTTCTGAGTTTTTACTATTCTTCACACGGAGATTCTGTTTAATTTTAAAGCTATTTTATACATATACATATATACATATACATGCATATGCATATGTGTGTATGTGTATATATATATGTGTGTGTGTGTGTGTGTGTGCATATATATATATATACACATATATATATGAAGCATAGTAAGGTCCAGGAGTATTCAGGCTTTGAGTAATCACACGTGCATAAAATCAAGATTCCAGAAAGCCAATTTATTTGTTCTTTTATAGTGAGAATTAAAGCCATCATCAACATGTAGTCAAGATCAGTATAAACATAAAGTCAATTTATTATTTTGAAAAAGGTTTTATCCCCCCTAAAAAGAAAAGCAGAAACATTGCAGTTAGGTAATTGAAGGAAAGTCCTTTCATTTGGATAGTTTTTGACAACAGGGCCAAAGACACTAAAGACCAAGTTTGTCTAATTCCTACACCTAGTTTGGACTACTATATCTCCATAAGACAATCTTCTGAGCGCATCCATTTTTTGTATCTTTTTCCCCTTTACCACCAGGTTATGCTATCTTTTGCTGCTGCCTCATTTTACTTCCTCTGCAGACATTTTAATATAATTTTCTAGGCTGCAGTTTTATTCTAATAAATATAACTTAAATTTGCTTGGATCAGTGTTTCTGAGTGAAGTCATAGATACCTACATCAAAATCACCAGAGATTTGTTAAGTGACTCAGCTTCTTGGCCTCATCTGGACCCATGAAAGCAGAACCAACTTGGAAAGTTCCCTGGAAATCTGCATCTTAAAAATTCCTCAGATGATATTTATTTTTCCAGCTAAATTTTTTAAATAATTGGCTTGGGCCTCTACTTGCTATCTTAATTTAGAAAAAAAACCAAACCAAATCAAACAAAACACAAAAAAACAAACCAAAAAGTTGTTTGAGGCTGGTACTTCTAGCTAAAGCCTATTTTGCTAACTAAAATTGACAAAAGTTTTGTTTAACTGTCAGAGAACTAATTTATTTGATGTTGTTAAAAGACTCTTCATTCAAAAGCCCTTAAATAGTAATGCCAATTATATGGTTGTTTCATGTCATCAAAATTTCAAACCTCAATCTAATTCACCTTTTTTTTTAACAAATGTTCATGTACTATACATATATGATAAAAGTTAATCCACCTCTGCATTCATTTGCCATTTTAAGTAACTGCTGTAGGCTAGACACTTTCAGATGTAATTTTTATAAAATATTTTTTGCTAAAGTTCATATATTCAGTTATTTTATATTGCTTTTTATGAATTTCATTAACCAAATCTTTTCTGGGAGTGTGTCATATGTCAGAAACTACCCTATGCACCAAAAATTCAATGATAAGTAAAACAGAATGTTGACAATACAAATTTAGTGCCTGGGGCGCCTGGGTGGTTCAGTGGGTTAAAGCCTCTGCCTTTGGCTCAGGTCATGATCCCTGGTCCTGGGATGGAGCCCCGCATCAGGCTCTTTGCTCAGCAGGGAGCCTGCTTCCTCCTCTCTCTCTGCCTGCCCCTCTGCCTACTTGTGATCTCTGTCAAATAAATAAATAAAATCTTTAAAAAAAAAAATACAAATTTAGTGCCTGATCCAGTTGTCAGTGACAGCATATTCTAGGGGAGAAAGATTTCTTCAGAGCACAACTTTGTAAAAACCTTGGTTTCACCTAATTCTCTTCAGCAGATCTTGCAGCTAATAAAGTGCAGTTAAGTTTTAGCTGCTTTCCACATCTGTATTTAACAAATCTGAAGAGCTATTCCTAAAATAACTAAAAACTGTTTTGAAAGTTTGTTAGAAATGATAGGCCAGTAACCTATAAAAAGAAGTGCACTGGGTTTATTATGCACATTATAAAAACAAACAAAAAAACAAAAAAAACTAAACAAAACAAAAAACCCGGTAGATTATAAACATGTGATTCTAATAAAAATAGATGACCCTAGCGATAACCCTTGGCCAGCTACCCTACCAAGGGTAGGTTCTGTTGTAGTCTGGGTTCTCATCTCTCTTTTCTCTTTTTCAACTCAAGAAATGCCTGCTGAATTGTTGCTTTTGCAAGTAGTCAGGGTGAGGCTGGGAGAGAACTGGTTTGTGGCATGAAGAGTCATATCCTGCTTGAAATCCTGGTTAAGATGGATTTTTACTTTGAGGAGAGATTGTATGCTAGAGTATATCCTAATCAACCTTACTGAGACATTTTTCTGCACTCTCCCTCCAGCTTCTCTCTGGAAGGCATTTAGGACAAGCTCAGGTTAATTACATCAGGTCTAATATTCCCAGGGCAACCCAGTGTTATACAGAAGACATATAATAGAAATCCAATTACAGTTTAGCATTCCATTTGATTTACTTATTTTTAAATTCTGGCAGATGTTAAATAGGTTCAATAAACCCAACAATAATTTAAATTCTCTATATTATATTTAAAATAGTTCTGAGGAACTAAGTAAAATGTCAATTTCCCCTGATTTGTTACTACATTGCATATTGTTTTCTATGAGACTATTAATTTTCCTGCCTCATAGCCGCTGTCCTCATCAGTTCACATTTATGTCCCCTAATTCTTTCAGATGCAGCTCTGAATGGGCTGAAGCTCCCACTGACATGCCCAAAGGCATCAAGAGAGCCAGATCCTGACAGGAAGCCAGGAAGATGGACCAGCCATCCATTTGTTAATGTGTCACACTCGAATTACACATGGCTGGCTGCAAAATTAAATTGCTCTTTCAGGATATCAGCGGAGACATAGATACAGCATTATAGCTCTGTGTTCCTATTGTTTTCGGATCAGAAAATGCTTTACTTGTGTACCCTTGCTAAATTGTGTTCACTGAAAGTGCAGATTAAAAAGGGTATTGATTGCAGCTTTCCCCAGGCCTGGAGTGGTTCTGTGATTTCAAAATTGAACATTCAGAGGGAAAAAGTGTGTGCTTCCAGCCTTGGCACCTGGAAAATTTGGGAAACCTTTAAAGACAGGGACTGATAATGAGATGAGGTTGTTACACTTCCAGGTAGTGATCTGGGCAGCTGTGTCCTTTCTCCTCTTCCTAATCTGAAGAACTGCATTCAGGCTTAATGATTTTTCCATATATAATAATCATGGCCTGCAAATACGGTTACATCCATAATAATGGTTGCTCTATACACAGTGTGATCAAGAGACAGAAAGCAGCATCCCAAAGCCAGCACGTATCACTAGCAACAGATAAACACTGATAACTTCAATGATTCAAACTTTCTCTACATGAGGCACATAGACATGAAGATGCCACTACTTGCATGTGATATCAATTATGCTTGAATCAAGGTCAAAACAAATTATTTTAGAGTGCGGAAATAAATAAAGACCACCCCAATGAGAACAAACAGAAGCTGTTTATTCTAAGCTTACTATAGCAAGGGAGTCAGTCACCATGACTTCTGTTTGGCAGAGACTCCACAGCAGGCAGTGAAGTGGAAAAGCTTTATAGTCCAGGGGCATGAAAGGTTTCAGGTGTGCTCTGGTTGGAGGACACGGGCATGGGAAAGCTGCAGGTGGGCTACCTAAATGCGATGCATCCTACATGATGGACTAGGAGAATATTTGGCTTTCTTTGCTTCCTCCTGATTCAAAAACAGGGGCAAAAAGAAGCAGGAAAGTTGGCAGTCATTGAAAAACTCTTGTGTGTTTTCAGCCAGTTGCTGCGGAGGTTATGGTTGCTGCAAAACTTTTAGGTCAGAGCTCTGTTGTCATATATGGCATCTGATCAATGTCCATTTGTGTATTCAGCCTTTCAAGAGGGTTTTTAAAAACTGTCATTTAAGAATTAAGTTCAAGGGGCGCCTGGGTAGCTCAGTGGGTTAAAGCCTCTGCCTTCAGCACAGGTCATGATCCCAGGGTCCTGGGATTGAGCCCCTGCTCAGCAGGGAGCCTGCTTCCTCCTCTCTCTCTCTCTCTCTGCCTGCCTCTCTGCCTACTTGTGATCTGTCTGTCAAATAAATAAATAAAATCTTAAAAAAAAAAAAAGAATTAAGTTCAAGCAGGCAAATTATTCCAGTGTAAGCAGCATTGATAATTCCACTTTTTGGAAGATGGTGGGTAAAAACAACATCAAATACTTCTTTCTAGGGTTTAGGATCACTGGTCTGAGAGGTTGATGGTATCAACATACTGAAAATGAGCAAGGTGCTCATATTCTCCTTGGCTTTAACTTAAAGATGCAGGCAGTCAAAACAGCTCTGAAAATAAATGAACTGAATTTTGATTGTGAAAAAGTGCACTGGCATGCTTCAATGGCTCTAAGAGCCGGATGATGTAGTAAGTCATGAAAGACCTATCTACTGTGCAATGACAGAGTTGAGACAAGGAAGGGATCAGTGTGAATTAGTATTGTCACGGAAGGCTTTCATGGCGCATGTGCAGGCGAAGCAAGGTTGTCGACAATGGGATTTTGTTTGGGAGAGAACAGATGGGGAAGCAGCTTATGTAGTGTGAATAAAATTGGTAAAGGTGTATACTTAGAAATGAGATAGTGTACTATCTCTTTGATTACAGATTCTGCTATGGCGGAGTCATGGCAGAAAGAGTGAAATGAAAGAATGAAAACCGCAGAGGATATTATAGAATGTGAAATGCTATGCTATTCAGAGAAAACAAAAAAGGAAAGAAGTGAAGTTGGTTTAGGAGAGTGTTGTGTTCAAATTTGGGTGAGTTTTTTGGAGGTGACAGAGTAGGATATGGAAAAGGAATTACCTAGCAAGCTGGATGTCTTCTGCTACATTTCAAAATGGGAAATCATGGAAAGTAAATATTTGAAATACACCCCAGGAAACTGATATTTTGAAGTTGTAAATATGTTCCCCTTAAGGGAAAGATTATATAGGGAAAAGAAGTACAGATCTCTTGGAACTTGAGTAATGTCCATACACAATAAAAGTGAAATAGAGGGTTCAGAGAAGTATGATTAGAAATCCACATATCATAGTGCCAAAGAATCTTGGGGAAGTCCATAGGGCTGGTTGTAGTGGTCGGGGGTGGGGAGACATGTCACATGATATGAAGTAATCCAGGAGAAAATCATTATGGAAGGCACTGTATGAAATATATGAAATGTAATATTTTGAAGTCTTCCCTTAGCTAATGAACTAAACAAACAAAAAACCCCTATATTTTAAACATAAAATGAATTTTAAGAGTATCAGTGCAAAATACAGATTTGGCTAATATGAAAATAGAATACAAAGAAAAAGAGGACCGACTATGTCTGTTTGGAAGCCTGCTAGCTAAATTATTTATACATAATTAAAATGAACAAATCAACTGAAGAAGTCATTCATACCTCCCTAATAGATAACTGGTTATATGGGAATATAGGAAAATATGTTATAAATACAAATGGTTTCCAACTAGTAGCAATTGACTATAATGGTTTTTTTTTTTATTTCATAATTACTGATATCAGAGGCAGTTTGTGTAAATTTTACTGAAACAACTGGGTTGGGAAGAATTATGAAATGTATAACACAGAATAAGCAGAATATATACTTAAGAGAACTGGTGACACAATTTTTCAAAGAACAAATCTTCTCACACCTTTTAAAAAAGGGACTCTCCTAAGTATTAAAACTCAGGCAATTATTTTGTTAGGGCCGAGCTGTTTTTTATTTTCTCTCTCTCACCAAAGTTTATGTAATAAGGGAGTAGGAAGGAGTTTAAAATAAGTTCTCCTTCCCAACCATCGCAGGTATCTTTTCTTAGTCTTAATCTCTTTTTTTCCCCTTTGATAAGTACATAGATTGCACTCAAAATACTAAATATGATGACTCCATGAAAAATGACTCTTTAAAATTCTTTTGGTAGTTATGAAAACTGGTGGACAATAAGCAAAAGGCATCACAATTTAAATATGGATACGGAAGACTTAATAGCACACTGTTAAGAATTTGTGCAAAAGGGTTAATGTGAATTGTCTATACAAAGTGAATATTAAAGGCAACCTAAGCATCTAGGAAAAGACTATCAAATAAATGCTGGGGTATCTGTGTTATGCAGTAGTTCTCAGCTATTTAAAATAGTAAGCCATTAAACAAAAGTAAAAGAGCGTGACATCTCAAGATCTCGCGAGATCAGGCGTTGTGTAGGAAAAGCGGTTTCTCCCAAGACCCAGACGATCTGGCTTTCTCTTCACAGAGTGGTCTACACAGCAGCACCTGCGCCTCACTGCTGACTCGGCCGTCCTCCGAGCCGCCTCGGATGCGCGGTACATCCCAGGCCAGCCTCTTCCTGCCTCAGGTAAAAGATAAAGAGCTGAAAAGGCATGATGGAGTCCGATGTCATTTCATAAATTATTTCTATGCATTTGAATAGAAAGTTGAAGGAAAAAAATAGGGCCTTGGAAAGATGCATATCTGTTAATGATAGTTTCTTCAGTAGTTATTTAAGGATGATGGTGGAGATAATGTTTAGACACCTTTCATTCACAAATATGTATTAACTTATTTACATTTTGATATTTTTAGAATTTTTATTTTACTTTTCCTTTCTTCTATGCACAGTTCTTTTTTGAGACAATTTTTTTTCTTTAAAGATTTTTATTTATTTATTTGACAGACAGAGATCTCAAGTAGGCAGAGAGGCAGGCAGAGAGGAGGAAGCAGGCTCCCCACTGAGCAGAGAGCCCCATGCGGGGCTCGATCCTAGGACCCTGGGATCATGACCTGAGTGAAGGCAGAGGCTCTAACCCACTGAGCCACCCAGGCGTCCCTTTTTTGAGACAAATTTATACGAATTATTAAAGTACTGTTGGGGAGGGAGAATCCATTCTCTACCCTCAAGTTCTTCCAGTTGAGCTAAGGATTCA
Source organism: Mustela nigripes (assembly GCF_022355385.1). NCBI lineage: Eukaryota > Metazoa > Chordata > Mammalia > Carnivora > Mustelidae > Mustela > Mustela nigripes. The sequence continues at coordinate 111,907,250 of NC_081561.1, forward strand.
ATTTACCTGAGACAGATTATCAAGAGAAAAAACAGGATTTCATTACCAGAGCAAAAAGGCTTAATAATGAAATTGAGACCCCAAAGAAGTGACTAAGACAGACAGTTTCTGTATATTTTTAAGAGGTGATAGATTTATGAAGAATTTATAGGACAAGGAAAACATGTGTTTGGGAAATTTAATTAGTAATTAATAAGTGGAATTTGGGTTGAGGCGGCAGATTCATAAGAAGGTAACAAGTTTTATTCCTATAGCTTTCTCGTCTTGAAAGTTCCTGTATCTGGTGATAAGGATGTCTTTCTTTTTTCTTTGGACTGGGAGGGCATTTTTCATATGGGAGATTTGTTTCCTTTTTTTCAGGGGGACAACATAGGGTCTGAGTGTCTTTGTACCAGTCATTTCCCAAGGAGCTTCAGTTCAAAATAATAATCAGTATGCCACTGGGGTACATTTAGAGGTGGCCTGCCCTGGGCCCTACAGTACAGAAACCCGAAGTGTTGAATTACATGAGCTTTTGACAAATATATACACCCAGGTGAGCTCTACCTTTATCTAGATAAGGAGCATTTTCCTCACCTCTCCCTGATCCCTTCACAAACAGTTTTCAGCCTGTTCTGTTTTCACTAAAATTTAGTTTTGCCTGTTCTAGAAATTCCTATAAAGAGAATCAGATAGAAAGTACTAATCTGTGTTTGAAAGGAATCTATTCAAAGCCCCACCCAGAGCCACGCTTATAGACAAAACTCACAGGTGTCTAGCCCTAACTCTGTTTTTCCAAGTCATGGAACCCTACGTTGTCAGAAAAGAGACCCCAACTACAAAGAATGTTCTTCTCTAGCCTGAGAAGAGCCCCTCGAGAAACCTGCCACCTCTTGCTCTACCTGGCCAGGTATTGACCCTTTCCTACACCTGCCAGGGGCTTAACTGCAACCCCCTCACATCCTTTAAATAACAACAACAAAACCCAAACTAACTAACAAGCAAAAACCCTTCCAGACCCAACAGAAGCTCACGGCAGATATTTCTCTTGATGTGGGTCCCTCCCGTCCCTTGGAGAGTGAATAAACTCTGTCCTGGTTCTTGCTACATGCACCAGCCACCTTAACAGTGTTCAGTTTCTTTAGCTCCATATAGTGTCTATGAGATTCCTCCATCTTTTTGGATATATCAGCAGTTAATTCCTTTTTATTGCTAAGTGGTGTATCATCATTTGAATACATTCAAATGTATTATTCAAAAGTAAAACATTTCTATGAAATCTTTCATAAACTGAAATGCTGTAAGTTGAAGAAGCAAGAAAAAAAATTTCAGCATTTTCAGACCCCAAAAATAACCTCTCTTAGGCTCTTCTGATTCCTTAGGACACATCTTGCTAATAGATGCACAAGACCAAGATAAAGCACTAATGCTCGCACGTTTCAGACCTATGGAGGCTTGATACTGAGAAGCTGAATGTAATTAACGAATGAAGAATTTGGCCTTACCCCTCTCACTGCTGGGAGTGCATACTGCTTCTACAATGGCTCTTTGAAAAACAAATGTTGAACGCTATTTTTGCTTTTCATTGTTTTTCATAAAAGCAAAAATCCTCTTTTGATCCCGTCCAGTTAGCAAAAGCGGGTACTAATGTAGGTCTTTCGTGAAAGTAAAAGTGGCATACGGCAAACTTTCAAAAAGCAGGGGATACCTGTATACCTGGATTTATATACCCTGCTGATAGACATTCAAGTTGTTTCCAGTCTGTGACTACTGATTAAGCTGCTTTTAATAGTCTTACATAAGCCATTTTTGGACATACATTTTTATTTCTCCTAGGCAATTACTTTAGGCATATTTCTCTTCAGGAATTTACCCCCCTTAGGAGAACTCCTGGGTCTTAGAGGAGGTGTATGTTTAATATTAGAAATAATTGATACACAGCTCTCCAGAGTGGTTTTAAGATTTTATACTCCAAACTTCAATGTTCTAGAGGGTGGTAGTTGTTCATATATTTATGAATATCTGGTATGAACAGTTTCTTAGCATTAGCTATTCCAGTAGTATTACTTTGCATTTTCTTTCCTTTTTTTTTTAAAGATTATTTATGTATTTATTTGATCATAAGTAGGCAGAGAGGCAGCCAGAGAGAGAGAGGAAGAAGCAGGCTTCCCATGGAGCAGAGAGCCCGATGTGGGGCTGGATCCCAGGACCCTGGGATCATGACCTGAGACGAAGGCAGAGGCTTTGACCCACTGAACCACCCAGGCGCCCCTCCCAGTTTTAATAATTGTGATTAATTACATAATAATTATCTAGGTTACACTATACACACACACATATGTGTTTATGTGCATGTATATATCCTCTATATAAATATGTACCTATATTCATAGATACATATTCATGTATATACTCATATGTTATTTTATATACAGTCGAATATATATGTATATAGATTCTTATATAGTATTCTATAGATTCTATAGATATAGATTCTTATATAGTATAGATACATATGCATAATAATGACCACCAATTAAATGAAGACTATGCTTATGACTTATTGGGTTTCTCTAGGAAAACTGCTTAACTTCTCTGTATTTCACTTACCTACATGCAAATAAAATTAATTCTAATCTGTAGGAGAAGGTTACTGAGGTTAACAAAGATAATTAAATTTGTTAGAATTTGAGCTAAGTTTTTATCTTTATATCCTACCATTTGATCTCTAAATAAAATTTCTATTTTATTTAGAGTGTGGGAATTTAAATGCAGGAATCTTTATTTCCTCAGAGTGTGGCATTATTTTGCTCTTTGTTTTTTCTAAAATAAGGCAATGGAAAGTATATTGGAAACCATGTGTCTGACCTTTTTTGAGATTTATTTTTAAAGCCAGGAAGATTAAAATTGCATATTGTTTGGGCCTGAAATACAGCTTTAGTGTTTTATATTGTTATTATTTTATGTAAATACCTTTGATGGTAGGGAGTCTTAGAAGATTTTGATATGATTAGCTCCAAGGTTGTGTTCATAGTGAAACAAATGTAAAGTCAAGGGCTAAAATCCTGAGCATAACATTTTTCTGCTTTTGTTTTCTTTTTCTTTCATTTTATTAAGAGGATTTTTGCTTTCCCAAATACTCTTGATGCCTGAGTCTGTCAATCCACTTTCATAAGATTCTGAGACCACATAATTATAAATAAGAAAAGTTCTTACCTGAACAGCTTTCTGATCATCAGCTTGTTTACTGTATGGCCAGCCATTCTGAATAATGTAATGAATACGATATATCCTACTCCCCTCCTTCTTTCTTTCATGCTGTGACGATCCCCAAAGAAAGTAAAAATGAGCTGATGTAATTACAAGTTCAGGGTAATATCTATAGGAGTTTAATGCAGTTTCTTATGCTTCTAAGGATATAAGCCTCTCAGTTAATCACAGTTTGAATTATCCAACTGGTTATTTTAATTTCTCACTATGCATTGAAGATTTTTTCCTCCTTTGTTAGTTTTGGAAATAGAAAATATGCTCAGTGGACATCTTGCCTCTTACTCTAAAGGTATATCCTATTCTTATGCTGGTATAAAATTTCAGTCTATTTTTGTAAAAAACGAGTTAGCTCTTTTCATATATGGCTCAGTAATCAGTACTGAAACAGAGACCTAGATCTTTGTGAACTTTATAAGTCATGACTCAGTTTTTTTTTGTTTTGTTTTGTTTTTTTTAAAGATTTTATTTATTTATTTGACAGAGAGAAATTACAAGTACACTGAGAAGCAGGCAGAGAGAGAGAGAGAGAGAAGGAAGCAGGCTCCCTGCTGAGCAGAGAGCCTCATGTGGGACTCGATCCCAGGACCCTGAGATCATGACCTGAGCCGAAGGCAGCGGCTTAACCCACTGAGCCACCCAGGCGCCCCCATGACTCAGTTTTTAAAAATTAATGCCATGATTACTACTACACACTTTGAAACCAAAGTGATGTTATCTGTGTCATCTCTTACACATCGAACCTAGTATGATAATGAGTAAGAAATAAATGTAAACTGGAAGGTGACAATGTAAGATCACATTAATCTACCCTTTAATATGGTTGACTTTCCAGGTCTCTTCTGTTTTGGTTTATGAACTTTTGCTCTATATCTCATCTGGAATGTTTGTAACAAGGTATGACTTTTACTGACTGTTTATATAGAGGTCAAATCTACTTTTCCTGGCAGTTGTTAGCTCCTTCCCTTCATACCACCATGTTATTTTTTGCTTTAAATAGTCAATTATATTTTAAAGATTAAAAATGAGAAAATAAGTCTTTTTTGTTCATGGAAATACTAGTCATTTGCATCGTTATTCATTTTTGTGAGGAGATCTATATTTCCATCTGGTATCATTCTATTTCTGCCTGAAGAACAAATTTTAATATGTCTAGGAGTGAAGGTCTGATGAAAATAAATTCTGCTACTGATTTTCAGAGTTTTTATTTTGCCTTTCTCTTAAAAGGGTCTGTGTGCTGGGTATAGTAGTTTATGGTGGCAAGTTTTTTTGTTTGTTTGTTTGTTTGCTTGGGTGTGGTTTTTACAATATTTGAACACATTGATATAGGTTCTTTTTTTTTTATCTTACAAAGTTTCTGATAAATTGGCTATAATTTGAATTTTTGTCTCTCTGTACATAATTTGTCTCCCCCTCCACCCCTGGCTCTTAATGATGTTTCTTCTTTCATTTTTTCATTTTGATTATAGTGTACCTTACTGTCTTTATTTGGGGTGTTTACTTGAGCTGCTTTGTTTTGTGTATTTGTAGCTTCTATGACATTGCGTAAGTTTTGACTATTATTTCTCCAAATGTTCTTTTCTGTTTCTTTCCTTTATTTCCAAAATACTAGATTTGTTTATATTGTTTTACAGGTCACTGATGTTTGGTTTACTTATTTCAGTCCTTTACTCTCTGGGTTTTATATTTGATGGTTTATATTAATATATTTTCAACTTCACTGATCTTTTCTTCTGTTAATCTAATTTGTTGTTATGCCATCTACTATCTTTTTCATTTCACATACTGTATTTTTCTTCATAGAATCTCATTTTGGTACTAAATCATTTTCATATTTTCTACCTTTTTCTTGAATATATGTAGCTTATTTATAATAGTTATCTTAAGGTCATTTCTGTCATATGGGGTCTATTTCTGTTGATTGCGTTTTATTCTGTTTTTCCTTTTTCTCAACAAATTTTTATTGGATGGCAGACATTGTGAATTTTACATGTGTTTTCTGGATTTTGCCAGATTCTCCTTACCTATGGTTGAATTTGTCTGGCATACAGTTGAATTACTTAGACTAATGATACTTACACTCAGTTTTATTCTTTCAAGGCTATTATTGGGCTTTTAAAAAGAGGGACTAGAGTATCCTTTAGTCTAGGTCTAATGTAATCTCTCTTCTAAGGTGATATCCTTCTAGGGACTCTTCCCAGTGCTCTGTATACTACAAGGTCTTTTATCTTGAGATAATAGGAGAAACTATTGCTAGTGCACAGCCTTACATAGTTCCTTTCATACAGGCACTGATTATTATTTAGGCAAAGATTAGAGGGAACCTTACTTCAGATCTCCAGAACTCTATTTCTGTAGCCCTCTTTCTGGTATACTGTCTCCCAGACATTAGTTGCTTTGGCTTCCCTAACTTTCAATTTCCTCAGCTCAACAAAACTGCTAGTGTCTGTTGGGATCTCCCTCTCTTCACTGTGGCCAGACAATTGCTGCAACACAATAAGCTGGGGAAGTTGTGGGCTTACCTCCTTTGTTTCCCTTCCTATTATCTAATGTCTGAAAACATTGTTTCATATGTGTTGTCTATCTACTCCCATCATTTCTGAAGCAGACATTCTCCAATAACATTTTAAAGTATGTAACCAGAGCCCAAATAGAGCTTTTATATAAATTACATCTATGCTATTTTCATTAACTTCCATAAGCCTGGACATTTGCTGGGCTGCTTTGTAACTTTTTTACATGAAGCTTTCCAGAGGTTTTAGTAAATCCTTTGTAGTTTTGCTTACAGACAAAATTTATCTTACTTTGAGATTGTGCTGCCTCAAACTTGCAAACTCTTTATTCATTCTGATGGCTAGCACTTAACTGGGCAGAAAAAGTATAATTTTAAAGCAATGGAGCAAAAGATGCCAAGTATTTTTAAACTTTTGTCTCTTGAAATTTTCCTCTAAAAACTGAGCATGGAGATTCTGCAATCTCTATACTGTTCTGTTGGTGTCCCTGCATTTCTGCAGGTTTTGCTGTGATCAATTCATGTTAGATACCCACAACCAAATCCACTGTGAGCTTAATGCATTGCCTTTATACTAGGAAAGGAGCTGTCTCCATGAAGGTATCCAGGAGTGCAGACAATATCTAGTGCCAAGGGAAAAATGTCCTCTTCCTCCCAACTAATGCTGCCTCTGCTCCAGAGAATACAACTAAGAGAGTGTGACCAGGTGTCTCTGCCAAATCCTTTATGTAATTGTATGAAGAAGACTTGTACTCAACTTTCAGCTTTGTAGATCCAGAAAATTGGTCAAGAGAAATTTCTTAAGGTAGCCTCTTTAAAAATATTCTAACAAGGGGCACCGGGGTAACTCAATGGGTTAAGCCTCTGCCTTCAGCTCAGGTTATGATCTCAGGGTCCTGGGATTGAGCCCAAATCGAGCTCTCTGCTCAGCAGGGATTCTGCTTCCCCCACTCTCTCTGCCTGTCTCTCTGGCTACTTGTGATCTCTCTCTGTGTATCAAATAAATAAATAAATAAATAATTTTTTTTTTAAATGTCTAACTTTTTTAAAAAAAATTATAAAACACTAAAAATAAATTAGAAAATATCATAAAGCTTTATTTTAGTACTCCTTGGTTTCCCAATCCTGAAAGCCAGTTGTTTGGTTGCTTGGAGGAGATAGGTTCAGAATGGTCCACCCACATCCTACAGAAAACTGTGTTTGGGCCTGGGTCTTCAGTAATCATTTTTGAAACCCTTGGTGTCTCGGGAAATAAGGTATAAACTGTTGACTCCTTACCGCCTCAAAAATAATGAGTAGCACCAAAGTACACATAATACTTTGTGGCTGAAAAACAAAACTGTGATGGAAATGACATATAGTGGTTGAGGACAAAGGTCTTTCTAAACACTATAATTAATAGCCTGACTCTACTGCAGCTTATATGATGCTTCGCATCTCCAAGTCTTATTTATGGTGCCTTCAAAATCATATTGTTAGAGGAATTACATAAAGTAATTGGTTCATGTTATACTTCTTACAATACCAGTCACTATTTGTTCAATGAGTGGAAGCCTTGTGAATAGAAATCATTATTGTTGTCACTGTCATCATCGTCATATCATGGCCATTGTAAAATGCTAAGTAGGTTAATTTAACACTATTTATTAAATGCTTACCAACTTTACCACTGCACTAAAATAATCAATTAAGCTCTTTAAGTTAGGATGCAAATAATAAAATATGAGGTTTAAGATCTACAACTATATAAACATGCACATACAGTTCAGCAAAACTGTGTTTTTGAAATGGTAAAACAAGGTCATAGTAAGATACTCTTATTAAAGATAACTTGTTTGAAAATTTCAGTAAGATTTGTCATACATATGTCAATGGTAATTCTTCAGCTAAAATTTGGTTTGAGGATTTTGTCTCTGGCTATTATCTCCCTAAAGATACTTTATTTAAATGTCCATATTAGCAGGTTTTGAAACTTTAAACAAGAGCTCATGTGATAGAGATTAATTTTTGCATCAGATTTTTCTGTTAAGTGTTTGGTAGTTCACAATTACCTTCTTCCCTAAGTATGGAGGAGTACATTCTTTTGCTCAAACTGTTTTCCCCAGTTCTCCTCAGGCTCCTGTTCTACTAATAGTTTTTACTCATTACTTCAGTTCACACTTCTCTTGCTTTTCCCTCATGATCCATAGCCTGTGGAAGAATGAAACTTCAGATGAGTTCAGCTTTATTCATTTGGGACAAAATTACTGACATTGCACTAATCATTATAAAAATCTAGATACCAGGATTAATCATACTCTTACTTGTGCCTTCTAATTGACTATAGATCTTAATCAAGGCCTTCTGTGCTATCAAAAATATAATTTATTGTTTGTGTACCTGAAAATCTTCCAACACCATTCTCATTTTCTGCCTGAAAAAAAAAAAAATGCCTGGAGAATCTTCCATAGACTAATTTTCTAAATGGGTATAACTCTCTAGGACCTATGTGAGGGGATGTCCTTTTTGGGTTAGAAAAAGAGGTCACCTAAATATCCATGTACTTCCTTTAGTCACTTTCTTCCTTTTCTTTCTTTCTCAGAGCCCAGGACATACTTGCCCCTTTTCTGTTACTTCCCAGTACTCTTTTGTGGGGTCCCTATTTTAACCTTACTCCTTAAGATGTGCTATTATTGCCCAAAGCTGCTGATTATAAGAAAAGATGAGAGGGTCTTCTTAGATGACCACCCTGTAAAATTGTATCTGCATTATTGAGAACACTAATGCAAAATGCAAAATTATCTATATAGTATTATCCTTATTTGTCATACATATGTATGACTTATATATGGGTTTATAAATATTCACACATACATATAGAAAAATCATGGGGAAAACATGTAAAAAAATTAACTGCTATAGCCTCTTAGAAATGTAAATTTGGCTTCCCTTATACTTTTTGGTATTTTCTATATGTTTTCTATATATTTTCTATATGTTTCTTGGTATTTTCTATATGTTTTCTATATATTTTCTATATGTTTTCCACTGAGAGATGCACAACTTTTATAATTTAAAGCGTCCATAATATTAAAATTTAGAGTCCATAAGTGGTGATAGGGAAAAATTAAAGTATTAATACTAGGAATACTAGTTCAAATAAAAAAAACCCTACATTTTATTCTAAACAATGTGTGTGTGTGTATTAATGTATAGCTTAAGACACTTTAGAGGGTGAAGGAGGCGTCAAATCATGGAAGTAAATGCTCTAGATTTTTTCAAATTTTCATTGTCCCTTGTTGAAGGTCTAGGGTTATTAGATTTCTAAAAGCAACTATGATGACTTTGGGGGAAAAATAATTTTGAAAGGAATTATATATATATCTATGTAATTTGAGTCTTCTGAATCATGCCATATTATTCTGAGGTTGACTAGCATTCACAGAGTTAAACACACACACAAGCAAACATACCAAAAACTACTCCAGCAATATGCAAGAAGTTGAGGACACCATCTTGTTATTCAGAGGAAAAAAATGACACAAAGAAAATTCCCGAAGTAAAATCATGTATATTATAAATTCTCCACAAATAATGAATGTTACTTTTCACAAATTGAAGTTATAGTCATAGCAGCCTCAAGACTCAAGTTAAGTATAAGCACAAAAACAGTATGCTTGTTGTAAATAGAACAAACAAGCAGGTAGCAGTGCAAATTATGCCTAAGAATTACTTCAATCAAGTGAGGCAGAAGGTGAAAAATCACCAACCCTGATCATCTTTAGACCTAGGAGACAGCAAGTTAAAAGAAGATAGAAACAAACCTGGCAGGATCATTTTGAAAAAATTAATTATTAATGAATGAAGCAAATAACCTTATGTAAATATTTATCAAATGGATAGCTTTCCTAGGGGTTAGGTCATCATCTTTAGTCTTAGTATTACCACAGTCTATACTCCCAGCTCAGGCAGGAGGGTAGCCATGTGAATTCTTTACTTAAATGCCAATGTTGTGGTGGTAGAATTGTCTTATTTAAGTACTATATATATGTAATCTGCAATCCCTAGCTGGAAAGGAAGAAAGAAGGAGTAAAGAGAGTTTGGAGAAATGCAACAGAGGTGGTTATAGACATGGCTGCTTTGATAAAGACTTAAAGCCTTTGCAGTAGTATTCCTGTAAATGGAAGTTGCTCTCTGCAACAGCAGATCTTCAACCATCACTCTTGCTCTTATGATGACTGCCTTCCCAAGGCTCAGCTGTAGAGTTTCTCATATCCCTCCAATTCACTCTTTTTTTTTTTTAAGATTTTATTTATTTATTTGACAGAGAGAAATCACAAGTAGACGGAGAGGCAGGCAGAGAGAGAGAGAGGTAAGCAGGCTCCCTGCTGAGCAGAGAGCCTGATGCAGGACTCGAATCCAGGACCCTGAGATCATGACCTGGAAAGGAAGGCAGCGGCTTAACCCACTGAGTCACCCAGGTGCCCCCCTCCAATTCACTTTTAACTGTCACTGAGAACCAGTGAAAGAATTCAGGGAAGAATTCAGAAGTTTTGGGCAATAAAGAATGGAAATCTATGTTTAGGAACACTCATTGAGAGTAAGTCCTGCCACCAGTGTATATCATTAAAGATCCCAGGGGCGATGCCATCATGCTGATACTGAACTCTTAACTTGGGCATGAGAGGCAGAGTTTGTGGGAGGGAGTTTGTGGGAGCAGAAAACATCTGATTCCCATCATTTATGTAATTGGGATTTACTGCCACAATGATCACATACTTTTTTCCTATACCCTCTATATGTACTCAAATATATATTAACTCTAGGTTTTACCCAACCCCTTTTCTTCCAAAACATAACCTTCAATAAACAGTCATCTAACTGCTAACTATATGTTTGAGAATCTCCCTTCAGTAAGTAATTGTTCCTGTGGACTTCAAATCTCACACTCTCTTTACTAATTTGGTGAGAACAACATCATTTTCTCCTGTACCATGCAAAATTAAAGTAGCCATATTTCTAATTAGCCACTGAAGATGAGAAAAGTACCAAATTAGGGAGAAAATTAGAGTTTATGAAGCCTAATCAAGCATTTTTTTAATTAGGGAATTCAAATCTATATAAAATACAGTAAGAAAAAAAGGGGCAAAACAACATAATAACAAGAATCATTCAACCAATACTTACTTATTGTGTTCCAGGAATGCTCTGGATGCTGGGAGAAAATGTTTTATATGTTTTATAAAACACAGTCATTGCCCTAATAGGCCTTGCAGTCAAGTAGGGGGACAGACTTGTAAAATCCCATTATAATGAGAGCTAGTAAAGGAGTGGTAAAGAGATGAGAAACTAAATTCCAGTAAGGGCGTCAGGGAGACCTTGAAAGAGGATCTGACAACAGAACAGGGAAGCATTCCAGGCCAGGGGAATAATGTTAAAAATATTTGTGGCGGAACTGAAACCATGATTTGGTTCTTAAATATCACCCTCTCTTTTGATTTTTTTTTCTAACTAAATGCTAAGATTATTACTTTTATTCTGGCATAAAGAGATATTAAATGGCTTCCAAAAATTATAATAGAGTCCCTACTAGAATGTCATTGAATTTTATTATCTGGAAATGAAGGTTAAGGAAGAGAGCAGAGAATTGGGAACATCATGGTGAAGAAGTATGATTTATGCACTATTTTCTGAACAAATTCATCTTTGATTGTGATTCAGCTGTCCAGTAGCTTCAGCTTTTTGGCCATAGGACTTTTCACTTTCTGCCCTTCCTAGCCCTGTTAAGACCCAGGTGTTTCAAAGTTTAATTCGGTTTCCTGCTAGGTAAGTTTCTCACCTTCCTCTGAACTAAGTGCACAACCTCATGTTTTTTGGTTGACTTTTACTAGACCTGGACAAAGTGAAGACAGAGTTTATATTCCCACACCTTTTTCTTCCTCAAGATGACAACTCCTAGCCCTCTCCAGTGATCTGTGCCCCTTAGGTTTGAGGCATGTGTCTCTTCTCCACAGGGAGAAGCTTTCTTTCTGATAATGGAATGGAAGATCCAGTGCCCAGCTGACTGCCTTTTAGACAACAGACAAGGCCAGGTGATCTGGATGTAGGAAATCCTTCAGTGCTCCACTAACTTACACCATTTGTCTGAGCCACTCATATAAGACTCCTGAGCTCTAGCTATTCTTTTGTCTGTCATCAGGAAGACCTTTGGGAACTCTGTTCTCCAGTTCTCCCCTCTGAGAGGATATGCAAAAAGCGGCATAAAGTGTGTGGGGGGGTACATTTCAAGTAGTAAAGAGGGGAAGAGGGGGACCTGGGTGGCTCAGTGGGTTAAGCCTCTGCCTTCGGCTCAGGTCATGATCCCAGGGTCCTGGGATTGAGCCCCGCATAGGGCTCTCTGCTCAGTGGGGAGCCTGCTTCCTCCTCTCTCTGCCTGCCTCTCTGCCTACTTGTGATCTCTGTCAAATAAATAAAAATCTTTAAGAAAAGGGGAGTGATACTGAATACCTTTTGTCTTGATCACACAATTACTAATCCTATAATATTTGTATATAGAAAAGTTAAATTATCAACTGTGTTTTTGGTGTTCATGCTTGTTTGTATTTGCAGAGTATAAAATATACAAAACAAACAAATAAAATGCAAATTTTAAGAAGCTCTTGAATAATAATGTATTCCTTGAGTTATAAAATAATGTCTTTGGTACCTTCTGATATGAAACCATGTTCAGTTAAAAGCCATAGGAACTATATCAACACTGCTTCTCTTCCACTTAAATGATAAAATCGGAGAAAGCTAGGATAATAACTTTATTGGAAATGGTGAACTAAATATAATTAAATGAACTAAAAATACATTTGTAAAACTGTAAACAGTTTATAATTTCCATTAGTAGTTTATTCAAGGTGTGTTCATGAATATGTAGTTTCTTACAGTTGATTGAATCCTAAAGGCCAAATAAATACAAAGCATAGGATAATAGAAAATCTTCTGATGTTCAATTTGATAAATTTTGAATTTATTTTGGTCTTCATTAGAATTTGGCAAGATTGTATTTTAAAAGCATACTATTTTATCAAAGCTTTATTTTATAAAAAGCAAGGTATAGACTCAGTAGAAGCCTATCAAGATTACCAAAACCAATAAAACTATCCCTAAGTATAAAAAAAACAAAAGATACATTTTCAATGAGTAGGTTTAAGATTTTATTTTCATTTTTTGCTGACTTAGCATGATTGGTGACAGATACTTGACTAATAAAATCTGAAATCCTAAGTTAGCTTCTTAATTTTTTTAAGGAGATACAGTATTCCTCTGCACAAATGTTCTGAAGTGTTTAACCAATACTTTAACCCGTTAGCTTTTTAAAAAAATTTAGCTATGCCAACCATATCTAACATGAACCTTTTTATGCATACATATTTGCTTGCATATATAAAAATTTTTAGGATGATTTGTTAGATGTGCCATTACTATATCTAAAGATACCAGTTAAATGTTTTTTTTCCCCAGATATAAAAAAGGTTTGCATTTCTACAAATTTACCAAACTTAATAATGAACATTTCAATCCATTTTAACCTTTCAACTTCTACTTTGCTGAGGTGATATTAAGAAAAGCAACTGAGTGGAGATTGGAAGGATTAATAGGAAAAGACAAAAAAAAAAATAAGAAAGTAAAGAAGATAGGAGGACAGAAAAAAAAAATTGAGGCAGTTGGGGGGATTAGAGAAAGAAGTACATACCACATCATGAACTGAGATGCCAAATCCATAACTAATGCCTCTGTATTTTCTGTGAGTTTCAGAAGCACATTTAATGTATGCAATTTATGTGAATGTTTCTTTGACGGTGAAAGTGGAATTCATAAAACAAAGTGAAAATCCCTGCCTTTCTCTTTCAACTGCTTATCTCATCTTAACAAATGGCATCACCATCCTCCTCAAACATCAGGACAGAAACCTGGGTTTTCCTCTTGCCTCTTCCTTCCCCAATCCTCCTCACATGGCAATCCCTCACTCTACCTACCTGTCATTCCTCTACTCCAATATTTGGAGCATTTGTTCAGTTTTCCCCATCCTGCCTAGCACTATCTTGGATTACAATAATTATTTTTTCACTTGGATCTCAGCTATAGTTTGTTTTTTTTATGCTTGTAGTTTCTTACTCTGGTTTTCTCTTTGCTGGTTTGACATCTTTGTACTTAATATTAATCTTGTTTTTACATTTAAACTTGATATCTTATCATGTATACCTAATCAATATAAAAATTACAGAGATTAATCTCATCCTCTGAAAAATGCAGGAGACTTAGAAAACCGAGTCTTTTTGAATCCCTTCCTGATGCATGTTGTAATATATCGGTAGAGTATTTTAGATTCATCTTAACCTCATAAATTTGACATTATTATTTTGTATATATAATGTGTTTTATTTAAACTGCATAATTTATATTTTCATTATGTTTATTTATTTACTGTCTCTCCTCACTAGAATGTAAGCTCCAAAAATGCAGTTTGTTCTTTTCTTTTCTTTTTTCTTTACTTTTCTTTTCTTTTCTTTTTTCTTTTCTTTCTTTCTCTTCATTTCTTTCTTTCTTCCTTCCTTTCCTTCCTTCCTTCCTCTTTCTTCCTCCATTCCTTCCTTTTCCTCATGTTCAATTAGCCACCATCTAAGTATCCTTGGTAGAAGAATCTTTCTGCTTTTCCTTAAGTATGTCAAGCTGTGGATTATCTCTCTTTTACTCTCCTTCTCCCTCTCCTACTCTGCTTCTTATCTGTTGTTCTTTCTGTATGTGAGGATTCTTATAGTTCTCATTTCTATAATATTTTACTTTTAAAGTATAAATATAATCTCTGCTCCATTCTCTTTTATTTTCTCCTTCTCCAGACAACTGGGAGTCTCCAGACTCCCAATTGGATCTTACCTCTTCCCATTCTGACCTCCTTGTCTCTTCCTAAGATCCCACTTTGTTGTTTCTTTATTGTATTCTGATTATATTATTTAGATTCATCTTCCTTTTTTCCCCATAACTGTGTGTGATGTACCGTTTTACTCATTTTCCATTTTTCAAAATGCATTTTTCTGAATATGAACTTAATCATTTTTAAAATCTCCTATTGCTTCCTCATTTTTATTTTTGTCTTTATTCCTTAAATACTTCATCGATAAATATCTTATAAACTGTATTTGATAATTCTAATTATCTTTTGTCCTTGCAAGTCTAAGTTTGTTTATATTCTCTGTTGATTGTGATTTATATAGCTTAACTATTTGTATTTGACCTAGAATTATAGTTGATTTCAAACTGTTGAAATCAGGAAGGCTCAGCTGGGAATAGTTGATTCTGGAGAGATTGCTCTACCTGGATGCAAATGACTGATATGGCCCAGGGCACATTTTAGTTCCAGGTCCCAGGCTTAAAACTAAAGGCCCAGGTTCAGATTCTTCATCTTGTTAATGGCTCAAAATTAGTCTCTAGAGCTCTGATATTGTCACCTGCTCTCAACACAGCCTTTCCTTTCTTGTTTGTTTATAGCTCTCAGATCTCTGAGTCACTTTCTTTTTTCTTGATTACATTTACTTTTGTATTTATCCTGGGTGACACTCTTCTCTCCTATGAACCTAGAAGCTCATTAAAAGTCCCTAAAAGGAAGCTTGAGCCTCTGATGCATTTTCTTAACAGCTTTCTGTCTTCAGTTATGTCTCTTGCTTTTCCATTTTTCATATCACAGCTAAATCTGTTTATTTACTAGAAATCCCACTCTCTTCAGTTTAGTCCATATGCCATTGCTTTATAGATAAAACGAAAAGTAAAAATTCTTAACATGTTTACCAGGTTCTCAGTAATTGGTTCCCAAGAATATTTCCAACCTCATGTTTTGCTACTCCACCTCTCTCTCTACTCCAACATACACAGATTCCTTCAAGTTTTTAAATGTGTCATGTTGATTCCCACTTGTAGGCACATATTGTTCTTCCTTCTGTTGGTTTGCAATGCTCTTGGGAACTTCCTGATGCAAGCTGACTGAAATTGGCTCCCATGCACAGAGAGTGGGGAGAGACCAAAGGAAGAAGCAGGTCACTCTAGGTTGGTAGGTGGTAGTTTTAATAAAGAGAGGGAACATACACATAAGGATTGTCTTAGGTGACAGCAAGATAAATGGATCCCCACATCCTCTCACCAAATCTTAGAAGTTTAGAAAGAGGATTTAAATGGGTTCAGTTATGTATACCATGCAGATTTTCTCAACACCACATCATTATTTCAAGGTTGTGTTTGTGAAGTAGCTTCTGGGAGGGGAAAGGTAAATGGTACCCACATTCCAAGGACAAGGAAGAGATAAGGACCCTCCAGTGAGTGACCCTGGTGCAGCTCATTAATCAACTGGTGGTCACATTTTTTGATGATCTTTCTCAACACTCCACCCCTCATGACCAACTCTTACAATCTCATATGCCCCCCTCTTCCACAGTGGGTTCTCAGCAGTCAGTGAGCCATTTCATTAGCATGGAGGTGGTTCCATTGGTAGTCATCTGGCAACATTGCAGGTGATGCCACAGTCACAACACAGGCACATGTAAGAGAAATATAGATTAAGTTGCTAATCCTCCAAATCAGAAACAACTTTTTCCACCAAGATCCTCAGGACCCAAACCATTGATTTATTAAATCCCCTGGGCTTGGGATCAGATCACTCAGGGCACTCACTTGTGTACTCATGTGATTTTATAAAGATGGTATATTAGCAGACTCATCAAGTATGAACACAAAACATTCTGTTATGATAATGACACAGGTGCTTCTTTGTGAGGCAATGATCATGTCTAAGGCTATCTTATTTTGGAGGACAATTTTTCTCATT
Source organism: Mustela nigripes (assembly GCF_022355385.1). Lineage (NCBI taxonomy): Eukaryota > Metazoa > Chordata > Mammalia > Carnivora > Mustelidae > Mustela > Mustela nigripes. Next base: position 111,923,851 of record NC_081561.1, read on the forward strand.
AGAGTCATTTGATTGTTCAGTAAGGACAGGGTTTGTTGGCTGTCATTTAAGGCTTACTGAATTTATTTAGTAATGAATAAGTAGCATATATAAAAGATATAGGCTATAACATCTTTCAGGCTAATGAAAGTTAAAAAAAAAAAAGACGGCAATGGAATGATTGCTCCAATGACAACAGAATGTTCCCACCTGGCCTTGATGAGGGGAGGTTGGCAGCTTCAGAAACTTGATCTGGTCATATATACCATATATGTTGGCCAGGGTAGGCAGCACCATCAGGCTTGAGGAGATGACTGGAGGTTGATTATGCCGCATCATGACCCCCATTTTCCCCTCGTTCAATGGTGCATGTTCCATTCCATGTGTAGTGGATTTTAACAAGTCTGGCTTGTAGCGGAACAATGGGATCCCAGTGGAGATGGTGCATTCCCCTTTACCTAGGGAGTGTGAAGTTATAACCACCTATCTTGGTGGGACATCCCCTTGTAAATTCTAGTAGATAATTTCTTTCTCCCGTGTGATGGGGCTTGGTGTTCTCAGCAGCATAGCCTGTTGATCCGCAGTGAGAGTAATGGCAATAGCTGTTTCCCGCAGCTTCTATTCCTTGATGGTATTAGGTGCCTCATCAGGGGCCCCCAATATGGTATTTGGGGCAACAGGCCCTACTAGTTGAGCATTCAAATGTATGAAAGCCTAGGACAGTACTTTAGTACAACTAGTCAAAGTGATTTTATGTGTGAATAATTTAATCTGCTGTTTTAATATTCCATTTTTTTTTTCTACCAACCCTGTTGTGGCTCATAGAGGAGAAGGGAACATCAATTTAATTTCTTTTTTTTTTTTTTTTTTGCTGTCAGCCTTGTATTTCATGTGATGTACATGTGAAATGTGATACCCGATCATTATGTATTTGATGAGAGAATCCATACCTGGTACTCAGCTTTTGTAGTCCCCTAATAGTGGTAGCTTTGTTTGCAAGACAACAAGGAAAGCTTGGGTTAGGCCATTTGCAGTGTCCATATAAACCAAGGCATATTTAGAACTCTTGCTCAGAATAAAGAGGTTAACATAATCAATTTGCCAATCCTTCACTGGTTGGGAACTCCAGTGCATGGCCCTGGGTTCTTTTGGCACTTGCCTTGAGTGCTGTTTAGAACATACAAGACATTCTGTTAGAGTATTAACCAACTCACTATGCTTTAAGGGCACTCTGGCATCCTCAGCAATATACCATCTTACACAGGCACTGTGGTGGCACCTCTTTCTCTGTGTCCAATCTCCTGTAACTACTGAAATGTCAGTAACTAGCACTGGTACCCAAGCTAGGGCATCGGGTTCCTGAATGCCAGAGAGTGCCAGTATCTTATGAACTGGGGCATTATAAACATTGAGGGTTGCTTTAGACTCCTGCAGATGGACCCAAATGTCCTTCCACATGTCTTGCCTCCACAAGGGATTATTTATGATCGCCTGTCCTTTGGCTTCCCTAAGCCATAGGGTTAATTTTTTTCAGAATGGTCCAAAGTCAAAGGGTTAATGGCCAGGGCTCATGAGTAATCACCAGCTAGAGGGTTCTGAGTTCAGTCCACTGGCTTCTGCACTGGCTTTTATATGAGAGCCTCTAGAGGAGCACTGTGTACATTGCTAGAAGCTTTTGTTGTATGGTAGCATAGCAGGTTTCAGAGTGGGGACCAAAATCCTAGGGCCATTCTCCCCCTCTGTCATCTCTGCCATAGTATGTGACCCATACCTTCTGAAGTCAGAAACACATATAACTCGTATGGTAACTCTGTATAGGAGATGCCCAGATCTTTCAGCTGCTTCACTAGTGTTTTTGCCTTCTCAAAGGTAGCTTATTGCTCTGACCCCCAGTCTCATATTTCCTTTCTTTATCAAGTGATAAAAAGAATGGAAGTCCTGTGCCAGGTGGAGAATAAAAGTCCTTCAAGACCCCCAAATCTCTAAAAAGACTTGCACCTGTTTCACATTCTTAGGGATAAACCTACGCCTTATTAGCCACAGCTTTTGAGACAACATGAGTCTTACCCAACCAGACAACTCCCTAAAACCTTATGGTGATACTTGGGCCTTGAATTCTTCACTGCTCTTCCTCTGCCCTGTAGATGTTCCAGCAAAGCTTGCAAGGTACAGTACAACAGAGGAAAGTCTTTACATGTTAACATTATATTATCAATGTACTGGGCCCATTTTACTGATGTGGGGATGGGGTACAAAGACACATCACAGGCCACCATTCCATGACATACTGTGGAACTATGCAGATAGTGTTGCAGGAGGATTTGAAAAGTTTATTACTATCTTTCCCACATGAAGGCAAATTGATCTTAATTATCAGAAACCTTGTCAAAATCTTTTCCCTAACTCTTGAAAAAGAAGTTCTTATGCAGGAACCCTTTTTGCCAAAACATTAGAGTACAACAATAACTGTAATTGGCAAGAATTAAAAATGGTGATGATTAGAGATCTAATGGGAGTTCATTATAGTGCATCTGACAAGGGAACTTTTACCATAGTCTGTACTTTTAAAAGCCTCCCTCTGGCCTCTTTTTTCTTTCAGCTCTGTGGGCAATGTTTTGGTTATCTCCTGAGGTGTTTACATTTCAAAGATATGATAAGATTTACAACTTCAAGGGCTAGAGAAAGAATGCAAGTTTTCTCTTAGGAGTTTTAGGGTAGTAGCTATTTGAAATTTCGTATCAGGGTCCACAAGACATGGGGCATCTTGCCTCTTTTCTTGTCAGTCACCAAAACGTCCTTCTCCTCATTTTCATCACTTTCTCCAAGATTCCACCTCCTCAGCCTCCTAATCATAGACTTTGTCACAAGTGTCCAGATCTTAATCCATGGGAAGTCTCCCTCTCCTTTGCAAAAGAGCATGCTAAGGTCTCTAACTTACTATCCTATTCTCCCACCTTGTGTATCAACTCTGAAGCTAGGAGAAGAGGGAGAACCATGTGCCCTGGTCTAACCTCAGCTCTTCTAATCTTCTGATGTTAGCTTCACCTTCTAGCTGGGCATTGGCCACTGGCCAAGCTGCCCACAGAAGCCAGCCTTCTGCAGCAATCATTTGTTTCACTTTTTTGCCACTGTGTGCTATGTGCAGTTCTTCCATGTGTGTTAGATTGGCACAAGATTGGCATTTTGGGGAAACCCCCGTTCCCACATGGTGTCCCATGGCATCTGACATGGGTCACTCCTCCTCACATAGAGGTAGATGGCCAACTCAGGATTTCCCCTGTGGATACCTCATTCCTAAAGCCCGTATCCTTCATCTTCTGGCTGGTTACCAGTTATTGGTTTACAACCCTCTTGGGAACTTCACTCATGTTATCTGAAACTGGCCCCATACAAAGAAGGCAGTAAGAGGTCACTCCAGGTTGGTATGTGGCAGGGTTCTTTTGTTTTGTTTTGTACTTTTTTTTTTTCCCCTTTGCTTTTTAGTAAGCAAAGTGAACTTACCTACAAGGTTTATCTTGGGCAGCAGCAAAATGAGTGCATCCTGGCACCTGCCTGCCAAATATTAGAAATTTGTAGAGCGGTCTTAACTGAGTTCAGCCACATATACTGTGTAGGTGTTCTCAACACAACACTATCTCAAAGCTGGGTCCTTGGAGCAGCCTGTGGAAGTGGTCAAGGCATGTGGGACATATATTCCAGAAACAAGAGAAGGGATAGGGAGCATTGGAGTGCCTGGTCCAGGTCATCGGTCAACTGGCCGTCACATCTTTTCAGCCACCTTCCGCAGAATCTTCTTTAATTTGCCTGGATATATTGGCCTTTATGAAGTTTATTTAAATGTGCAGTCCGTCCTTTCATTCAGCATTTAAAATATCCAGTGGACAACATAGAAACTCTTTATATAAAAAAGTTTAATCATATGTTTATTTTTAAATCTTGCTTTTCTGGGTGCCTGGGTGGCTCAGCGGGTTAAGCCTCTGCTCTCAGCTCAGGTCATGATGTCAGGGTCCTGGGATCAAGCCCCGCATCAGGCTCTCTGCTCATTAGGGAGCCTGCTTTCCCCTCTCTCTGCCTGCCTCTCTGCCTACTTGTGATCTTTCTGTCAAGTAAACAAATAAAATCTAAAATAAATAAATAAATAAATATCTTGTTTTCTCATTTTTTTGCTTAAAGTATCAAGTAAAAAAAAAATAACTGTGCCATATACTAAATATACATGTAAGTATCTAGATAGAGAATATGTATCAAATATCCACATAAATAATCCACCTATCTGCATATGCACACACACACAGACACACACAACACTTGACTGCGGGGTCTTAATGGCAGTAATGTGAATTGCTGTTTCAGTTGTCCTCATTTATCAATGGTTAAAATGGTTGAAGTGATTGATCAGCATGTATGAAAGGAAATTGACATCCTTAATGTGTCTCTGACTCTGAGATCTGTGAGAACTTAACAAAAGGAAATTGAAGCTGCAAAACCTATTTAAAGATGGAAACACACACACTGGGTCTCTGTTTTAATGCACAACAATTGATGTCCCCTTAGGCTAAACCTACTAAAGCTTTCATCATAATGGTAATATACCTACAATGGACCTTAAGAGCTTGTGTGGTGAATCTGAGGGGAAAGAAGAGCTCTTCATTACTTAGGGTATGTGTGACAGCTCTTTGTTCTCTGGCAGCTGGTAGATTCGCTCTTCACTTTGCAGAGGACAATAGAGCTCCTATGAAGAACTGGTGCTGTTTTATTTTTTAATCTCATTTCCTCTGTCCTTAGCTGCCTTATTTCCACCTGACATTCAAACAATAAAAAAACACCAAGTCACCACCACCACTGCAGCCGAAAAGGAAAAGAAAGGCTAATGTTACCCTAAAGCACTATTGCAAACACAAAGAAAGCATAATTCCATGTCATGGGTATAACCTGGAATGACACATTGGCATGAATTACCTCTTTGAGTTTTTGACAGGAGAGAACAAAAAGTGGCTAATGAAGTCACGAGAGGCTTTGGGAGTTCAACTTATGAAGCCTTTAGTATTATGAAAGTGTCAGGACAGGTCAGTCTTACTGTTTCACTCACAAGATGGAACATACTTGTGACCTCATGGTAAAATAAGACACTGGAAAAATTGTAGACTCAAGTGAATTCTGACACCCCTATCGTTACTTTGCTATCTGAATATATATTTGGGTTTCCTTTAATTTTAGGAGTGTTATATTTTAATACAGTCAAAAATTAATGCTGCATCATTTTATTTTCTTAGTATGTACAGCTTATGCATCTATCCTCTCAATACAATAAAATATTTCTTGACTGAGAGAGAAAATTAAAACAGAATTTGAAAGATACTATGTACATTCTCTACCTCTGTGTCATTGTCCCGTGAACTCAGAGAACTGACCTTGGTGCACTACCAGTAACAATCCATGTAGATACATAGATGTTCTGGTCTCTTCAACAATAGGACCAAAATCCATTCCTATTGCCTGTGCTAGCTTTGAAAGATGAAAGGTGGCTCAGTCACTTATATTGTGACATTTAGAGGAAAACAGAAAGTTATTTTCCCTAAAACATGTCTTCATCATTTTATCAAAACGTATCTGAATAGAACAAGAAATTAGTACAATATAAAAGTTTAAAATAATATTCTTTGAGATCTAGAGATTTCAGATTGATCTCACAAACTATGTTTAAAACTGAGAGGTAACCAGGATATGTGTTATTGCAATCATTTTTATCAGACAGGCAATTAAATGTATAAGGTTATATAGCTAATAAGAGAAAAGATGGACTCAAATACCAGTCCATCTAATTCCAGAAGTTCTTTATATTTTACTAAGAAATCATGGTATTTTTTTATTAAAGTCCTTTCTCTGTGTTAAAGTGCAAATCTGAAAAGATTAAACTTATTTAAATCTATTAGCATAAATTATCTAAACATACTACGTCAAATTACAAAGGAAGGAGAGAGGGAAGAGAGGAAAGGGGGGAGGAAGTGGGGGAGGGACGGTAAAGAAGGAAGGATTATACCACAAGTAATGATGATAGAGCATTAGAATGAAGAAGAGCAAGAGGACCAGAACACTGTTAAGTTTATCAGGACTTCTGGTTGCAGGTAATTAAAAGTTAACACAAACTAGCTTAAGGCTATAAGGGAGCCTCTTAGAATATACAGAACAAGAGAAACTGCAAACAGCTGGGAGGAAGGGAACCAGGAATGTTTTAGAAGCACAGCAACTTCCTAAACTAGAGAATCAACACATAAGAGTTTCCATTTCTGCTTGATTCCTGCTTCTCTTTTCAGATTAGCTTCATTCTCTCTTCTACCGATAAAATTCTTTACTCTTGTGGCATATGTTCACCTGTAGCTGTAGTTTGCATCCTCAGGGTATCTTATTAAATAAGAAAGATAACCTATCTACTAGTCCTATTTCAAAAGCCAGGCAAAGCCCCTGACTTGATTATGTTTCATGTTCACTCCTTGATGGAATCATAACATATAATATAAAATATTTGGCTCCACTTGGTTCAGGTGCTTACCTTGAGCATATAATTTGAAAACAAATTAGCAGTTACGTATTCAGTCTAACTAGTATGGGTAGTAGAGGTAGCAGAGAATTGGCCTCAGAGGAGCTTTCTGTGCATTAAGGCAGCTACTAGTACAATCGGATGAGATGCCCAGGGAGGCTATGTCTTAACATGTGATGTACATTGTCTTGGACATTTAGGAATTAGTAAAGGGGCCCTCTGGGAAATCTATGGTATTACAGAGAAACAGAGGTAGTAGTAGAGTGGGAAGCAATTGGAGATAAACTTGCTACTGATGTGATTATTTCAAGCATCATACTAACTTTAAGAGATTAGCTCAAAAGCAGAACAAAGCAGAGTAGGTTTTGAGGAAAGGGGCTTGAGAAAATTGGGGCACTGTGGGAGTTCCTGTGTGGAAAAGAGCCCACCCTCCCCAAATTCTATAGGTCATTACAGTAGAAATTAAGAACAAGAACACCAGATGAGAAAAAACAAACAAACAAACAAACAAACAAAAAACATGGCTACTACTAACACCTGTAGACTAACTACAGGAAGGAACCAGGATCGAGAAGAAGGTAAGTTCAGTAAAATCTTGCCTAAGATAGAGTCCTTCTCTCCCATCAGAGTGTTATGGTGGTAAGAGCTTTGCTGTTGGGTTCAGAGAGACCTGGTTTTGAATCCTAACTCTGTGCTTATGTAACCTACATTCATATCTATATTACACATGGTCTTTTTTCCCCTTATATTATCTTGGTCCATCATGGGAGGCTGAACTTTTTTGATCAATAACAATCTCTCTTGCCCTTCAGCTTTCTTTGGTTTTGACTAGTAAGATTCCAGCAGGAAGGAGGGCAGTGTCATAGCACATCCCCTGTCTTTTGATGGCCTCAAGCTCCAACCTCATAAACCTCTCTCTCCTACAACTATGCCCAGTTTCCTCTTACTGTTAATTACTGTTCCCTATCCTTGACTTTGGGAGCTATAATACCAACATCTATTTCTAGCCCTGGAGTATTGCACTGCTCCTTAATAGTTCTCTTTAATCCTGCTCCTACCATTATAAATAGACCTTCCATTCAACTCTACTCAACTACTGTACTGGAGTGTGATGATCAGTTTCTTGGAAGTTTTCTGACTGATACAGTATTCTTTTTTCTTGATCTAATCACTTCAGCTGAAATTCCAAATTCCAATAACATACACAGTTAAAATTTTGTGATTGAACAATCAATTAATTCCCTGTTAATAATGTATGTTATTCATAAGATCATACAAATATTGAGACCAAGACCATCTCATGGTTCTGCCTCGCATATAACACTTTTTAGAGTTCTAAATTGGACATGGAAGAGTTCAGCATGCCCTTGCAGACTATTTCATCTGCTACGTTTGATCTATAGTTTGATTTGTCAGCTGGGCATATGTTTCTCATAAATCAAAATGTCTATCACTTAGTAGGTGATTCCTAAGATTTTATTTTGTGATCCTCTCATTGTTATTATTGTTGTTGGGTCCCTCCGAAATTGGGTACCCCAATAATGGGTTCATGGTTAAAGGAGCGGGACTGATACAAAGTGAAGGTCAAGCAAAGCTTTATTTCGTGCCAAGCATCAAGAATCAAACTGGCCGGCCAGGGCCGCACCTCTTACAGAGAGGGCAACCCCTCCCTGCTTTCCAGACTAACTTTTATAGAGCAAAGAAAGGCCATGTGGTTGGGCCTGGCCACACGCAAGTGGCCAATGAGAATGTAACACACACAGGAAACTCCACAGTGATGCTAGGTGACCAATTGAATTACAATTTACCCTAGTAGACATTTGATTTAGCCTATCACACCTCGGTTAGGATTGGCGCCTAAAGGGCAGGGGCCCATACTCCTTGGTAGGTAGGAGACAGTATGCACCCCCACTGATTGAATACCTCCTCCTGGCCTGACCCACCCTTGTACTTGGACTTTGTTATGTGGACTGGTTTCCCAGACTTGCTTTTAAGTAAGTTCCCCTGTGGGGGTGGGCAAGGTCAATTTAAGTTTTACAACAAAATGGCAGTTCAACCAGGGTGGGGCCGCTCTGGCTGAATAGACCCTTACAGTTGTCTGTTCGTATTTACATGTTACAGTAGAATAATCCTATTAGGCACCTTTTACATAATATTATAAAGAGAATATTGGTTTTATCTATGCTGTAGGAATTTAGAAGAATGTAACTATCTTTAACTTAAACATCCATTGTTAAAATTATTTTTCCACTATTTTATCAGGATATAATAAGTAAATATTTAGTCACATAAGCTTGTGTAATATCTATACTGCCACTAAGTAGAAATAGGTCTTATTTTTACTATATTGGGTATTGAGTAAAATTGGATATTGAGAGTTTTACATTAACTTTTAGAGTTACTTTAATAAGATAGAATTGCTGTTAGTCCAATCTCCAAAACCGTATTATTTAACAGTTCTTTGTGTTTTAGTTGTGTATTTGCAGCAATGCCACACTACTGTTGGGACTTACTAGATGCATTTCTGCTTTGTTCAGTAGAACTTGTTTCCATATGTAGGCAGTCTGTCTGTAGGCAGGGACAAAGAAAAGCAGTCCTCAAGGCAGTGAGACTACCTGCTGGATATAAATATTGCTATGATTTACACTTATTGATGTGTTTACTTTATTTCTTCCTATCAGTTTATAAATGGATGGATAACAATGTCTAGGTCTTCAGTTGTTCCCAAACACTCCTTCAAATAGTTGCAGAGCTTGTAATTTGGGAGAGCTACTGTTGGTTTGTGATTTTTACTATGGCCATCACCTCCTGTCTGTGTCCTCTTGTCTCTTCTATAATACAATACAATTCTGTGAGGCTTCCCTATATAGAACTTTATATTTTTATAACCAATAATAGAGAAAAGAAAGGATTTTGATGTGTTCATGTGAATTTGAGTCTGAGTTAAAAAATGATGAAAGAACAATTTGAGGAGAGAAACCTAAAAACATAGGAATTTGCCATAATCTCTTTTCTATGAGCTCTACTTTTAAAATACTAACAATTTCATTATGATTTCCTCACAATTCTCATGCATTGATTAAGTTTATAAATTCAGATTTCATTTGAAAGCTATTTCCTCTTATTATATATATATATATATATATATATATATATATATATATACATATATAGTAAAGATATAAATTCTACATTCCTCCAGTCAAAGAACATTAGAATTTCTTGAGCAGTGAATGGCCCAGAGGGAATCATGGAATACCGCAGGGACTGCATGCATTTCTCTATTGGTGGTCAGATGTTGAACTTCTAAGTTGGCCTCAGTGTCCTAGAATCTGAGCCAGAGTAAAAGATAGGAGAACAAAGCAGAACATTGCCAAGTCATGTAGCTTTTAAATGTGTCAAAATCTGGCATTCTCTTTTATAGTCTTTTCAGTGTGAAGGCACAGGATATCACAATAGGATGCTAATAGTATTCTAAAGTGACTAGAAATGGAAAATTCCAAGTGGGTATTTAAGGGAAGAATGGACAAAATCAAACTTCCAAAATAAGAAGAAATGATAACATATTTAACCTAAAATCCAGGAAACTCAGTTTCTTTTGCCAGATCCTTTTTTTTTTTTTAATTAAGATTTTATTTATTTGAGAAAGAACAAGGGAGAGAAAACTTGCAAGTGGGCGCAAATGTGCAAGAAAGCATGTGAATGCAAGCATGAGTTGGGGGAGGGGCGGAAGGAGTCTCCTTGCCAATCCCAGAACCCTGAGATCATGACTTGAGCTAAAGTCAGACCCTTAATGGACTGAGCCATCAAGGCACCCCCAACACTTTTTATTTTTTAAATTAATCTTATTTAGGTAGCTCACTCTTCAATGCCTTTTTGCTTTAAAAGATTAATAGGCAACATGTTTGTCATGTCTCGTGAACATGTCATATAGACTAATGAAGAATGTGAAGTAATAAATAATTTTCTTTGAAAAATGGAACTATGTTAGTGCAAAGATTTTTTTTTTCCTTGATTGGATGGCCATACCTAGTAAGATTGTGAAGGGCAAATTTCTTAGGTTGAAAATAAGAATCACCTTCATCAACTTTAAAAAGAATATTAAATCTTTCTATTTATATTCTTGCAAATTAGTATCCTACATTTTTCTAAGTGTTTCAACCAAACAATTTTAAAAACATGCTTTGTGTGAGCTAATATTTATGTTTCAGTATTTATATGTGGTAGTTATCTATTAAACAATCTACAAATTACCTGTTTAGCTAGTGGTTTTGCCAGTCAGCCAACAATTCAGACTAACTAGCCTCATCTGAGAGATGTTTCTGTTCTTATCTGAACTTCCTTGTGCATTTGCTGTCATTTGTGAGGTTAGATTGTTCTGCTTCTAGAGATTAGCTAGCTGGTGACTGAGGCACTTTGGTTCTCTTGTTCACCATCTGTTATCATCTAGCAGACCAAAGTCAACTTCCTTCTGTGGTAGCTTGGCGACTTTCTAAAAGGGTAAGCAGAAATATGTTAGGTATCTTGAGAGATAGGCTCAGAATTGGCACATTGCCACTTGTACCACATTCTTTTGGCAAAACAAAACAAAAAAATATATTGATGAAGTTGGGGAATATGCGGTTAACTTTTGAACACCATGAGTTTGAACTGTGCAGATCTACTTACAGGTGGGTTTTTTCAATAAGTTCAGTACAGTACTATAAATGTATTTTCTCTTATGATTTTCCTTTCTCTAGCTTAATTTATTATAGGAATATAGCATATAATATATATGTCATACAAAAAAATGTGTGCTAACTGTTTATGTATTGAGTTACATAAACTCATTAAACATAACTGACTAAACATGTAATGACCAGGCTTCTGGTCAATAGTAAGCTATTAGTAGTTACGTTTTGGGGAAGTCAAAAGTCATACATGGATTTTCAACTGCATGGGGGATTGGCAACCCTAATGTCTAAATTGTTTAAGATTTTAACAGTATTTGCCTCTTAATGGTAAAAGCTACTAACTTGTATTTCAAGGGCATGGATTGTGGGAGGGCAATAACAGAGGACAATCTGAACACAGCCCCACTGTATAATGACATAGTTAAGGTCTTTAAAAATAGTTACTTTCTTATTTGTATAGCATGTAAGAGAATACCTGACTCTTCTTGAAAACACAACTAGATTAAATATATCAGTCTTCTTTAAAATTAAATACAATCATGTGACTGAATTCTAGCCAGTAAAACCTGAGTGAAGATGATGTGTGCCATGTTTAGATTTGATCCATACAATCTTCCGATTGTGATTGTATATTTTTGTTTTCCATCTTCAGTCAAAAGAAATGTCTCTGAACCCTGGCTTTAAAGAATGTAGAGTCAGGTACCACAAATGACTGTACAGAAGTCTATTTACCAGTAAGGAAGCATGATTGCACTTTACATCCGTGGGAAATAAACTTTGTGTGTTAATCCACTGAGACCTAGGAATTGATCTGTTAAAGCAGCTAACATTATTTACCCTAACATATGTAATTTTGTTAGACCTAAATATTAGTAACCTAGGTTCATCCTTTTTTTACCTTAGTTTTAAATAGCTTTGTTAATTTGTATTGGATTATTTATTTGAAGAATTAGTATTGGAAGAATAGCTACATTTGCAAACTCTACAAAGATTAGTCTTAAAGACAATTAGCAATAGTTCACCAGTCAAGATATTTGCTTCCATATTCTAGAGTTGAAGGAAGATTTATGTTTAGTTGTACTATTGACTTATTTTGCCTTGAAATTAAATAATTACCTTCTTTTCTGCTGTGTTTTCCAGTTGTTTAATGGTTATAACTCAAATATTAATGTGCCCTAAATTACTGGTCTATTTTTTCTTGCATGCAATAATACTGGAAGAGGAAAAAACCCCAAAGGAATACCTACTTCACATATTCCCATATTCCTGCTTCCCACAGGGAAAAAATCCTCAACAGATTAATGGAAGCCATTGATGAAACACCAGTTAAGCAATATGGTTTTATTAAATGTCAAAATTAAAGTATTAACTCATTTCCCTAAAAAAAAAAGGAACAAATGTAGCTATTTAAATGTTCATACTATTTGATTCACTGGCCTGAATGAACCTAGGGACAATATCAGATCTATGATATTATGAACTTTCTCTCTCAATCATAAACCAGACATACAAGACAAAGAAAATAATGAGGCATAGATAATACCTTGGGAAGTTTACAAATTATAAAGGAGTTCAGAGAGTTTATTTAATTTTCTGTGTCCCTGTTAGCATTTAACCTATGTGCCAGAGGTTGACTTAAGGAAACCTTTCTTTTTATATGGTATTTGTAAATGAACCTAATGACCAAATATTTTATTTTCTAAAAATTCAAGTGTTAATGGAGTTAACTCTTGAATATGAAATCTCCCACTTAAAAATAAATCCAGTTAATTTTCACATATCTTGCCTGTAGCACCATATGTGTATAAGACATAAAAAAAGACCAGATATTAGGTATATTGATTTGTTAAAAGGTTAGTCAGTCCATGAGCAGTTTTGCAATTATCGTGTGCATTTCTTTCCATAGAAAGCACAATATCCACAGGCTATTTCTAACATGACCAATGGAGTTCTTTAAAAATGAATTTAGTTAATACATCCCAATTATATATGAATTTTTCTAAATCCTTTGGCTAGAACTACCATCATTTAGAGACTATCCTTCAGAATTTCATCATGTTTTTTATCTAAATTTTGTGTCATAACTTCTGGACCTTGATTTCATCCCATATTCTGACTGAAAATAATGTGTAAGCTTTTGCAACAATGAATTTTGGTGAGTTTTCCTTGGTATTCTGAGCTTAAAACAAATGGTTTCTCCTCTCTTTTTTAACTGTTAACCATGCTTTAAAAAATTACTTTTTTATTTCAGAATAGTTTTAGATTTACAAAAAATTTACAAAGATACCAGAGTTGCCATTTATACCATATTCTGTTTTTCCTGTTATTAAAGCTTAGCTCACTGTAGTACATTTACATTAATAATAACTAAAGTACATATTTAATTCATATCTTTATACTTTTTACCTAATGTATTTTTTTCTGTTCCAAGGTCCCATCTAGGATTCCATATTATATTTTGTCTTTGTCTCCTAAAACAACTTTCTGCTGTGACAGTTTTTCACCTTTTTTTTTTTGTTTTCAATGACCTTGACAGTTTTGAGGAGTACTAGTTAGGGATTTTCAAGAATGTTTCACTACTGGAATTTATGTGATGTTTTCCTTACAATTAGACTAGGGTTGTGGTGTTGAGGAGGAAGACCACAGAGGTAAAGTGCTGTTCTCACCATACGCTATCAAAGGTACATATATCAAACTGACTTATCATTGATGATGTTAAAATTAACCTTTGTCTCTAGCTGAAGTTGTGTTCGTCAGGTTTCTCCAATGCGCTTACTCTTTTTTTTGCCCTTTCCATAGTGTACTCTGGATGTAAGTGATGAGTCATAGTCAATTGAACATGCTTTTTATAATTTATTTTTAAAATTTGGATCCATCTTTTAAAATTTATTTTATTTCTATAGCAGAACTATGGTATTTCCTATTTTAATTTCCTTTAGCTTTCTGTTTCCAAGATTACTTATATTTCTGAGTACCTGTTATAGTATCATAGTGTCAGGTTATATTTACATTATTTCAGGATAGTGCACAAAGTAAAAATCATCCATGTGCTTCAAACTATTCAAATGTTAAGTGACCCAGAAGAATATATTATGTTGAAGTTTAGTTTTCACCAAGGGTTTTCCAGAGAATCAGTGGATGGGTCAGGATTTAATGTTTATTCACAGATAAAGTTATATGGTTATTAGGGTCTTAAATAGGACATAGCAACAGAGAAAGTACAAAAAACTCCATCTGATTTTTGTGATGTATGTATGTGTAACCTATAAGAACATTTGAAAGCTTGTCCAAGTTAATGACTTAGTAAACTATAAAAATACTTTAGGCAAAGAACAAAGATGAAAATTGAAGGACCATGAGGTAATATGGCACAGATTCTAAACATCGCATTGATCTTAAGGTCCTTAACACAGACAATGGACTGTCCTTAAGCTCTCCTCATTTTACTCTGTGTATGTGTGAGAGTATGTGCGTGAGTGTAGTTTGTGCTCTTAAAGCAAATCATTTTATTAGACTGGAACTTTAATAGCAATTACCTTCTGGTGCAGAATATAGAACTGACAAGTTTCTGCTCCTGCAAAGACTAGAAATACGGTGGGTTATCACATCAGGGCTTCAGTCACAAGGAAACAACTCTGTTCTCTGATTACTAAACCAAAAATAATTTCATGTTTCATTTTAGGGATACAGACTACAGGATACCAGAATTCCATGCGTAAAAAATCCCTGATCTTTTGTAAACCAGAAATTCAGTATGCTAGTATAATGAAATAGCTGCTAAAATTTAGTACAAGTTAGATGACATTAATAGAAGAATAATAGTTAATACTTATAATGATAATGATGATAATTGTTATTATAATTGTAAGGTGTTATACAGTCTAAAATTCATTTTCATATAGATTATTCCATTTTAGCCAAATTCTAATAAAATTCTGTATATCTGAGAAGGCATGATAAAACAAGTTATTTGGAGAGAAACAGCAAAAACTTTGGGCAACAGTTTTTTTTTTTAAGTTTTTTTAAGATTTTATGTATTTTGAGAGAGACCATACATGAGCACAGGGGAGGGGCAGAGGGATAGAGAGAGAATCTCAAGCAGACTCCACACTGGGGCATGGAGCCTGACATGGGGCTTAATCTCACAGCCTTGAGATCATAACCTAAATCAAAAGTTGGATGCTTATCCAACTAAGCCATCCAGACACATCTACACAACAGTTTTAAGGTAGGACTTTGGTTTTAAAAGTCTGATCTTTGGACTTCTTAAGGTTTTCAAGATTCATTCAGAGAACTGGAAGGTAGATATAGTTTTCATAATGATGCTAAGAAATTATTTGCCTCTTCAGCGTATTGACATTTTCACTGATGGTACAAGAGCAGTGATGGGTGAAATTTCTGATGCCTGTGCTGAAATCAAAGCAGGGGTTCAAAACTATACTAATAGTCATTGTATTATTCACTAGAAGACACTCACAGAAAAAGAAAAGGCAGTTTCATTTAAGAACTTTTTCCTTGATGAAGCAAAAATATTGTTTATGTTAAATATCAACCCCTGAGTACATGTCTCCTTAATATTCTGTGTGATGAAATGGGAAATACACATAAAACATTTCTGTTGCATACCAACGTGAATAAACAATTTCCAAATGAACAATGTATGACATTTCAGAATTTCAAAGTTATGCATGGGTGGTAAAAGTCCCAATCAAAGTGCAAGTTAGACCAGTAGATTTTTGAAAAACAGAATAAAAACATTTATTGGTACAGTTTTGGTTCCATGTTGCAGCCTTTAAGAAACTATTTGTCAAGTTTGGATATAGTATCAAAAATTAATATCCATAATTACTTGAAAATGTTGCTAGAATACTCTCCCTTTTCAACTACATAGTGTGTGGGGCTAGATTTTCACTAAAACAATGCAGAATGAAGAGAATCCAGCCATCTGGAGTCTGGAAAAATATTTGGAAAACATGTAAAACAATGCCATTTTCATGAATTACTTCTTAAGGAATATATACTAATTTCTCATAACAAGTACAGTAGTTACACTAATAGGTAATAGGTTTATTACTGCTATTTTATAGTAATTAATAATTAAACATTTTTAAGTTTTCCATTTTAATTTTTAATATGGTAAATATCAGTACATATAACTCACATATGTAAAATTTCTTGGAAGTTCTCAAGAATTTCAGGAGTTTAAAGAAGCCCTGAGACAGAAACACGTGAGAAGTACTTACTTAAGTAAACCTAATAGAAGAATAATGAAACAAAATGGTAGTTGTCATTAAGTGTTGGAGAGAATACTTGGACAGCTTTTGTTTTTACCTACTTATCCTATAGTTTCTGTTTTTCTGGTAGAACCACACCAGTTTTCCTTTGGTGAATCAGACTGCCTCTGTTTAAATTGGGGGTTATCTTAACTCCTTGCTGCTGGGGTTATATTCTACCTAGGCATAGCCAATAAGTATATTTTTTATAAGCACTATCTCTTCCTGTGGTAGCCAGAGTAATTAGTCAGAAAGGGGTACAAGCCAATGAGACTCAATTCTCAGACTTTTGCAGGAAGCTTTGGAGAAGAGGCTACCTCTTTTTGTAGGAGCTGATAAACCACAAGGCTATTTGGCCAGAATTGCTGCTTGGGTCATTGTTACCATTTGGAGAAATCATTCTCAAAACGTAAGGAAGCCAGAGGAAAATAAAACAGAAAGATGGAGAGAGAGACATAATTCTAATTATATCATTTGAGCACCTGGCTCAAGCCATATCAGTTTTGTGAGACAATAAATTATTCATTTGCTAAATTCAGTTTGACATGGATTTCTCTTACTTATGTCTAAAAAGATCCTATTGAGTACTGCTCCAGAAAGAATGAAAATCATGGTTGACCAGCTTTATTCTTAATAATATAAGGGAGAAATTTCTGGAAATCAGTGCTGTTTCAGTCGCAGTTCAAACTGCCTCATGGAATTACATACTTTTTGAGGTGAAAGGAAATTTAGAGATGAAAGGGATAAACACTTTTATTTAGGAATAAAAGCATTGAGATCCAGATTTTTTATGTTACTTCCATATACCTAATTATCGATAGATTAATAAATGAACTCATTCTCGCTTAAGTATTTATAAACACCCTATGACAATTTTCCCATGATAGTACAGATATAAAGCATTCTGAAAGAGCCAGTGGGGACCTATATAATTTCAAGATTATATAAGTTACATCAAAAGAAACAAAATAAAGAGCTAAGAGAAGTATCCAGAAAATCTAAAAGGACAATACCAGCTAGGGAGAATAGTGGTCATGATGAGGTCTGTTATTGCTGTTTATCAAAATTGAGAGTTGAAATACAAGGGTAATAGTTCAGCAGTCAATGTTTTTCTTAGGTCAATGCAAAATTATTTTTATATTCTTTCTCATAGTCATTGAAAATTTAGTTCTACAGATAATTCTTAGAATTTGTAGATTTTATACACATACACACACATGATTGTATATCAGGATTACTACAACATAGTAGAATGTACTTTTAGCTAGTTGAATAGGTTTCTTGAGCTTATCCTCTTTATTGAATAAAATTTTCTAGTATATATGCTTTTCTTTTGTTGTAATTTAGGTAGAAATTTGGGAAATTACTTTAGTCTATTAGCATGATGTACACTGTATTAAGTCAACACCAGTTTAACTTGAATTGTGTTGTGCATGTGTACATGAGTCTTTATTACTGGGCTATAATACAAGGTAGTTTGAAGTTTTTGTCCATTTGCTCAGTAGGGAATGGTTTCAGCATACATTATTTTATTACTATTTTATAGCTTCGTACTTTTCCTTTTATGCTGCTGTGGGCTTGAATGTAGTTTTCTTCAAAATATGAAAGAAACAAGTTCATCTTTGACATAGGTTTTCTTTTCTTTCCAGATATTGATCATTTTAGATATCCTAATAAATCTTCAGTAAATTATCTTCATTCTCTTGGAAGCAATGGACTTAAGTTCTTAAAAGCCCAGTACAGACAATTTCTTCCCTCACTAAAATACATCCTGTAAGTACAAGTTTGCTAATCTACAAGAGAAACAAATGAATTTCCTATTTGGAAACATAACAAACATAACAAATTCAATGAAACAAGAAAAAATAGGGCTTAGTACCTTAGGGTACAAATTTAATTTATTTTAGATTTACCCAGCGGTGCTGTAATTCTGTTGATGAAAGGTGAAACTCAACTTTGAAGGTATAGTTGTAGCAAATCAAATTGAGAAATGAAGAGCAAAAAAGCCAAGTGAAAAGGGAAGGTGAAAAATATCCGTGATTGTATGTATTCGGCTACTTTATTTATAGCAATGGGTCCTCAAATTTCAGAGTCACTTGAAGAACTTGTTAATATCCAGATACATGGGTTATGAATCATTCTATTTGAGTGAGTTTTAGTCAGAGCCAAGGAATCTGTATTTTGGGGGAAGGGGAGAAAAGAAACCCAGGGAATTATGATAGTGATGATTCAAATGCTTTAACAGGCCAAACAAATCTATATAGTCACATATGAACTTAAGTTAAACCATATAAATTCTATAAAGCAGTTTTTTAGCTTAATAAAGGACGTTTAGAAAATAAGTCACAACTGAATGCCAATGTTACATTGCTTGATTTGCCATTAATTCCTCAATTAAAATACCAGAAAAAAATAATCAAACAAATGAGAGAAAAGAGAATGAGAGAGGGACCCTAGTGCTTGAAGAACAGAGTGAAACACCTTTCTTGCATCTTAGTGACTTCTGTCTAGGCCTAAATCTCTTATAAATTGCAGTTGTATTGTAATTGATTTCATTCTTAACAAAACATCAAATCCTCTTGGGGAGAAACAAAGGAAAGTGAGATTAGCTAAAGAAACAGAAAAAATTCTATTCCAATGATTAAAATGTATGCCTCAGGAATTAAGCAGGCTTGATGCTTTCCTGGATTTACAGCATTTCATTTGTTACTGCCATTAGCTTTAACTGCTTTGGGAAAATTTAACAACAGAGCTATAGCATAGCTTACAACCATCATGAGCTTCAAAGATTCAAGAGCATGCGAAACATTTCCTTGCAAAGTGTGCTTTAATAGGATTACATGGATAGAGTCTTTGAATATTTATTCTGTCTACAAATCAGATAGGATGCATTTTAATGACACATTTAAAATGTTGTCATCTTACGACCCAAGACAATAACACCTAGAAATGTGTAACATTTTTGGAAAAGAAGAAATCACAAGCCTCAAAAACTTTTTTGAAAATATCTAGTATGCATAGTATCAACTTTATCGAACAAATTGAAAAGTCAAATTCATGAAGTAATGGTATTGTGTGTCTGTTCAACATTGAATTTGGAAAAATGAGATTAAACACAATCACACAAGCAAAAAGGTAAAGTGGCCACGCTAATCTTTCACAATATTTGCTATGGAATGTTTTTTGCTTCTGAAAGGACAATTATGATACACATTTGGATTGGTATCTCTTGGTTCTCATGCATAACAAATAAACTGACAGTACATAATTAATGCAAATAATGTAGCTGGAAACAAAATCCGAGACCCTGTTCAGATTAATGCCAACTGCTTGATTTTGCACATGTTCTTATAGTTTATTTTGAAATTTGACTGGATTTTCTTGAAATCTTCCTATTTAAACATTTCTAATCTAAAAAAATTATGATATAATTTGAATTTAGGGATTCTATGTTTGTACAATTTCAAAGTCATAAAACTTTCTTGAAGTACCTAAAATTAGCCTGGAGGTGACTTGAATAAAGTTGTTAATTAATGAACAGAGTCATTGTTAGTACTAATCTGCATATGCTCATTATTCTCTTGAAGGACATTTATTCAACTTTGAGTTTCAGAGCTAATTAGAAGTCATGGTAGGTTGATAAATATTGGGAAAAAAACTAAATACCTGGGAATAATTTTAATCAAAGAGGTAAAAAGATCTATGTATTGGAAAACTACAAGGCATTAATGAAAGAAGTGGAAGGAGACATGAATAAGTGTTTTATTTAAGGAGACATGAATAAGTATTTTATTTAAAAATAAAATATTTAAACAGATTCTGTGCTTCAAGATTGAAAGAATTAGTATTGTTAAAATGTCCACACTGCTCAAAGCAAACTTCAAAGTCAGTGTAATTTTTATCAAAAGTTCAATGGCATTTTTCAAAAGTATAGAATAAAAAAAATCCTAAAATTTGTATGGAATCACAATAACAACAACAATAACAAAAACAGTATCTGAGTCCAAAAGCAAAAGCAACAACAAAAAAAGTGGAGCTACATTGTATATATATGATATATGATATATATATATGCATATTATATATAGCTACATTATACATATGAGATATGTGTATATATATATATATATATATACACACTACATTCTATATATGAAAAGATTCTACACAGCAAAGGAAACAACTGACAAAGTTAAAAGACAACCTAATAAGTTGGAGAAGATGTTTTCAAATCATATATCTGATAAGGGGTCAATAGCAAAAATATAAAAGAACTCATACAATTGAATAACAAAAATATGACCAATCTGATTAAAAATTGGAGAGATCTGAGTAGACATTTTTCTAAGGTCAAAAGGTACAATAAAAAGATGCTCAACATTATTAATCATTAGAGAAAATACAAATCAAAACCATGGTGAAATATCCTTTTACAACTATTAGAATGGCTATTATCAAAAGAATAAGTGGCAAGTGTTGGCTAGGATGTGGAGAAAAGGGAATCTATGCACTTTTGGTGGGAATGTGAACTGGTGCAACATTGTTGAAAACAGTATGGTTGTTCCTCAAAAAATTAAAAATAGAACTACCACATGATCCAGCAATTCCACTTTTAGGTATTTGTCCAAAGAAAAGGAAAACACTAACTTGAAAAGATATATCAACCGCATGTTCATTGTAGCATTATTTATAATAGCCAAGATATGGAAACAAACTAAGTATTCATTAATGGATTAATGGATAAATAATGCATATTATATATATTATTATAATAACACAATAATATAACAATATGTATTAACATATTGTATGTGTGTGTGTTTGTGTGTGTGTGTGTGTGTATGTGTGTGTGTGTATATATATATATATATATATATATATATATATATAAAATATATAATTCAGCCATAAAATACAATAATGCCTTTGGGTCTTGAGGACATTGTGCTAAGTGAAAAAAGTCAGAGAAAAATACCATATGATTTATATGTAAAATCAAAAATTTAAAAAAAAAGAAAAACACTGATAGAGTTTAGAAAATAAATCTATTCTGTATAGTGGTGTCAGAGTAGCAGTTAAGGGATGAGAGAAATGGGTAAAAGTGTATAAATTTATTAAAAAACTAAAAATAAAATATTTAAACATTTAACCAGTGTTTAAATTCTCCCTTGTATCTGTCAGCTTTGCTGCTAAATAAACAATCTAGACTCTAAGTGTTTTAGAGCAGACATTTAATCTTTGCCTCTATAGGTGGTGGTGACTTCAAGTTATCTGTGGTTGCTGTAATTCTACTTCATTCAGCTTTGCCCTCCTCAGCAAATTTATTTTAAGACCAAGGCTGAAAAAGATGATACTACTTTTTTTTACTTCCACGTGTTTTTTTTATTAACATATAATGTATTATTTGTTTTAGGGGTACAGGTATATGATTCATCAGTCTTGCACAATACACAGCGCTCACCATAATACATACCCTCCCGAATGTCCATTGCCCAGCCACCCCATCCCTCCCATGCCCCTCCACTCCAGCAGCCCTCATTTCCTTTCCTGAGATTAAGAGTCTATTATGATTTGTCTCCTTCTCTGGTTTTGTCTTGTTTCATTTTTACCTTTTTCCCTATGATCCTCTGCCTTGATACTATTTAGGACATGCTCCTTCTTTGGCAGGAGGAATTAGCAAAAGAGTAAGACAAACTCTGCATGTAAAATTTCCACTAGGTTGTAGTGTATGTCAAATCTACTTACATTCCATTCATAAAAATATATGACTAATTATGCCCAGAATCAGTGGGATAGAATGTATACTACAAGGGTAAAGAGGACAAGTGTGTGTGAATGAATATTTGCCATCATAATAAATCTACCACACCACTGTAGGCTCTTTCATGTAGCCATTACCATCAAGACAGTTTCAGTATAAGACAGGTGGTATGAAATTAAAGTGGATTTGTACTATTCAAAGAGGCATCCTTTTAGGTTCATCCTGCCATAACATTTGTATTCTGGACAAGTTTATTTAAGAAAAAAAATTAAGTTTTATTTCTGTCTGGAATTTCATTTAAGCCATATATTCTATCCACTTCCCATTTTAAGAATTTCTGTTGCTGATTCAGATTGTATTTTCACAAATTATTTTAATTCTTTATATGGGAGACAACCTAAATATAGAATCCTAACCAGAGGAAAAATCAAAGCTAATTTATGATAATAAAAACTAATGTGTTATCATAACACAGGGATAGGAGGTTACTGGGAGAGATTAATTTACTTCTAGTTCTATTTGAGACTCTTTTTTACTGCTCCAGGGTGATCTGCCTTGCTGGTTCCAGGCTAGATACACTTTCTGTCTCATCCAGATCAGCCATTTTGACCAGGACCTTGTACCTTCCACATTTCTTTCTATGGCTAGTAATGGTTAAACTAATCAATTTTGTGTGTTTTCATATATAGGTAGAGAAATAATAACACTTTGTTTAGGGCCATTTTTTTTTTTGCAAAGTTTAACTGATGACTTTGTAATGCAATAAACCATTCCCTACTCCTTAGAAATTACTATTATTTTTTCATCTGAAAATGAGAAACCAGAATATGGGCCTAGATCAGTCTCATTCAACTCAATATGCCCCACTCCAGTCTTCCTTGATGAGTTAGCATCTCTGCTGCTTATTTAATCTCTTCAAAATATCAAGATCACATCCATTTTTTTTTTACTTTATTCTAATTATATTAAAAACAAGTAGATGTAACTGGAAGAACTACCCATAAAATATGATGAACATCAATTTAATAAAAGGCATAATTCAGCCCCTTTCTCTGGCTCACAGACCTCAACCAATAACAACTATTCCTATTTTGGCTTGTGTAAAGGCATTGATATTGATGACTCACCCATTGACATAAGGGATTCTCCCTCTACTATTTTTACAGAGTTAACAGGGCTGCCTCTCACATGTCAGGATAGAGTGATGGGACAAAGGTCTACACAAAGTTCTCTCTTTTTTTCTTAAGATTTTATTTATTTGAGAGAGTGAGAGAGAGAAAGCAGAGTGAACAGGGAGAGTAACAGAAGAAGAGGGAGAGAGAGAATCCAAAGAGACCCCTTGCCAAGAGCAGACATGACACAGGGCTCACCTCACAACCATGAGATCACAACCTGAGCCAATATCAAGATTCAGACTCTCAACTGACTGAGCCACCCAGATATCCCATACCAAGTTCTAGATGCATAAGCTTTAATGATGCCAAGTAGATTTGCCAGAGTCTCACAAATTACCAAAAATTTCATAGCTATTAAATTATGTTATTGATTAGTTATCCATTCAAATTTATTTTATTATTATTTTATTATATTTTTATAAATTAATTTATTTATTTTCAGAAAAACAGTATTCATTATTTTTTCACCACACCCAGTGCTATTTTATTATTTTAAAAAAATATGCCTCTTGCTGCCTTAGAGTTAGTAAACAAAAATATCTCTGCATATTTTGTCTCTCTCTTTCTCTCTGTACATTGTAAATATATACACTTAAACATACTTTGTTTTTCACAACACAAAATTTGTTGGCATGTTTTATGGATATAGTTATATCCTAGGACATTATATTTTATTTATGAAGAATAAATGGTCATATTCAGGAAAATATTGCCAATAATATTATTTTCTTATTGCTTTGTTTAATGATTTCATAAATAGCTAAAATTATTTTATAAAAATATTTACTACTTGGGCAAAAATCTGAAAAATTGGTAAAAGGAAAACAAATGCCTCACTAGATTTCTTAGAAAAGGAAATTAACATTAAGTGTATTACTTATATCAAATTATCTAAGAACAGCCAATTTAAGCCATAAAATGTGTAATACTACCTATACAATAACAAAGCACATGGTACTTAGTGCTAGTGATGATACTATAAAATGTGCATTACTGATGTGTTGTATAATTTTAATGCCATTTTTCCTAAAGGCAATTTGGCCATACATATCTAAAGTTTGAAAGTGTTTCCACATTTTGTCCAAGTTAATTTACTTTGGAAAACATATTCTAAAGGAAATATTAGCATATATCCACTACAGTAGGGATTTTAAGTTAAGAAAACAAGTTACAAAATTATGAATTCATAAATGTAAGTTGCTCCATGAAACTAGAGGTCACTTCATTATTTGTATATTTAAAATTAAACTATCCAACTAGCTAGAAGAAAACCCTGATACCAACATTTCTTCAGGGTTTACTGTCCTTGCCTTGTATCAAATCATGTAATAAAACTGGAGAATTTGGATATTGGGAAAAAAAATGGTGTTCCATCTGCCTTCAACTATTTTCATTATAGTAGCTTTTACTTCTTGCAAGCAAAAGTCCTCAAGGAATAAATATTGATTTCAGAATTTTAAAGTCTAGTTTGAGTTCCTGGTCCATGACAGCAAGCTCTTTTCAGATATTGTAACTGTGGTGACTTAGATACCTCTGTTCCAAGCTTAAACATTGGGCTTTTCATGAAGAACCTTTAGGAAGTAAGAGTTCCCATGGCCAATTTTTACTAGCATCCCTGAAACTAAGCCTAAGGCACTGATTTTTATCAGCAGAGCTGAATTCTGTCAGGCCGAGGTCCACTCTCTGTCTCCTATTCCATTTCACTCCTCGGAATCCAAGTGCCAGGAGATTGTGCCACTTCCTATTCAACCTTAAAGAGCCATATTGGGTTCCTTGGCCTATTTATACAGGCCTAGACCCAGGAACCTCTTATTCTTCCTCAAGAGGAACATAAAGATACATCCTTGAAATCTTTACCTGTGGTTTGACTCCACTTCATTTATTCCGCCCAAGTCACCATTTTCTAAAAATATTTGAAATATTCCTTATAGAGTATACTAGTATTCTATTACTAAGTCAAAAAAATTATTCCAAATTTAGCCACTTAACCCAGGATTCATCTAATCTTTCGTAATTTCTGTTGACACAGTATAATTGAGTTTTCTGCTCAGAGTCCCAAATTGAGATATTGAACAGGACTGAGATTTTGAATGGAGTTTGGTGTCTTCTTCCAAGATCATTCACATTGTTGGCAGAATAGATTCCTTGTGATTGTTGTCTCTTGTTTTTTCAGGTCTCTCTCTTTTCCTGGTTGTTGTCTAGGGAATCTCTCTTACCTCTCTAGAGGCTGCTCTTAAGTCTGTGCTATAAGCTCCCTCCATAGACAGTTGACAGCATGGCTGTTTTTTCCTTCTTCCAGGCCATCAGGAGAACTCTCTGATATTTCACCTTCTTTAAAATGCTCATCTGACTACATTAGGTCATCCAGGATTATCTCCCTTTGGATTAACTCAAACTCATCTGATTATTAAGCACAACGGGAGTATTTCTAGCATAATCCTTAACACTTACCAAAATTAAGTAGAGGAAGTTATATAGGGTTTGTACATCAGGGAGGAAAAATCTTGGAAACTGTATTAGAATTCTGGCTACTGGAGTTTTCCCACTGTCTGAATCAATTATTTCATTAGAGTTTGCACTTTTCCCCTTTAATGTAGAATTTTTTATTATATGAAATTCTAGAAAGTTATATACACTAAGATAAGAACAGATCTAATCTCTAGGTGGTAAAATTTCAGGGGAAGTTTTACCTTTTTTATTATACATTTATATTTTGTATACTTTGGTATTGAGGTTTTATCAAGAGTGTAAATATTTAACAACTTGCTCTTCAAAAACAAAAGACCTTATTTGTAGGATTTGTGGATCTGTGCTGTAAATAGTCCCGACATGGCCTGTTCTAAGCTACCAATATGTTGTTTCTGAATGAAGAGTCAGCAGGAAATGCATACCATTGACTCCAGCAAGCTGGTACAGCTTGCTCCAGAACACCTATTATTATTATTACATTTATTATAAAAATGAGCTCTTTTCATTTTAGAAGAAGTGGGCATTCCCCTGACTCCATTTGGACATGATAGAACTCAATATTGGACAAACAATCACTGAAGTAAAATTTAGAAATCTCTCAAATGACCAGCACTAGGTTTTACACATATTCCATTTAAAAGACAAAGTATTTTTACATGATGGATTAGATTGACCCTTGAGGCAGTTTAAACATAGTAATTCACAATCCGATCATAGGATTCTTCTGAGAATTTAAGTCCTTTGTGAGAGTCCAGCATACTTAAGATAAAGCACAAGTCTTTGGGGGCTAGAGCAAATTTTTCTTTTTTCAATCAGTATAATCAATAGAAATAGTACTTGAAAACATTAAATATTCTTACTCATGTAAAGGTAAATTTAAAATTATTATTTTAA
This sequence comes from Mustela nigripes, assembly GCF_022355385.1. Classification (NCBI taxonomy): domain Eukaryota; kingdom Metazoa; phylum Chordata; class Mammalia; order Carnivora; family Mustelidae; genus Mustela; species Mustela nigripes. The sequence continues at coordinate 111,950,613 of NC_081561.1, forward strand.
AAGTTACAATAGGATTATACTATCTCGAAAGGGAAAAAATAAGGCAAAAGCAAACTTTAAAATGTTTAGAATTTGGATATCATTTTTATAAGCATATAAAGATAACAATTAAGAAAATGAACTTAATACTCAAGGATGAAAAATCACAGACTAGATTGTACAAATGTTCAGTTTTTTTTTAAAGCATTATTATTTTCACTCTTTTTTCTTTCCTTTTTTTAGGAAACATTTAAAAAACATGGAAGGAAATAGCAGTAAAAGGCGAATTTCAGTTTCATTGAATTCACTAAATGAGTTATATCAATCTTGTGCTAATGTGTTGTATTTACTTTAATAAAGGTAGCATGTTTCATTGATGGGAAAACAGATAAAGAATCAAAGAGTAGGTCTTTACTAAGTAGAGACATCATCAAATCCCTAGAGTAGAAGCTTAGCTATTTGTAATCATTTGTAAATTAAAAAGATAAATTTCAGGATATGATAAGATCAAATATTTCTCCTTGAAGGATAAACAAGTTTATAGAATTGTGACTGGCATACCCAGTATTTTTTTCCAGGAACGGAAATATAATCAGTCATTATATTCAAAGCACTCTAGACTCTAAAACTTGATATGATCTATAAATAAGAAGTAAATTGAGAAAAAGTGGATAAACAAGTGTCCAAAAGTGAATAATGAAAATGTCAAGTCAGGAAGGACCAAAAGAGAAACTACTCCAGTTTCAGAAAAGAGAGAGATGACTTATTTCAAATAAATGTTAGTTTATTCAAACCCTTTAGAATTTGTGGAGGATATGGTTTGATTGAATCAGGTTAGTATTTGCTGAAATCACATATAGATTTATAAAGGTTTAAAAGTAGACTGGAAAAATTTAAAAAAAATAAAAAATAAAAGTAGACTGGAAGTTGTTCTAATAAAGTCTTTCTTATGTAATTGCAGTTATTGGTGCTATGACATATCTCTGATCACTTGAAATTGGGAAGAAATTTTATGTCAATACCATGTACTGACAGCCATTCAGGCAATTCTATAACAAAAATTGCTCAGTCTTGTCTGTTATGAAGACTAGCGGCATTAATTCAAGGTCACCTCCGAGGTGTTTGCTTTTGTTTTTTTTTTTTAATAACCTCTGAATTTTCCTTATCTTAAATCTCTAATTCCCTAATTATAGAAATTGGTGCACTTTAACACTTTCCTATTGTGGAAGTGTTTACCTCTGTCATAGGAAAATGGGATACGAATTTTAGGCCTTTAGGTCATTGGTTCAGAATCCATTCAGTTTCACTGCTATTTCCTTTTACATCATTTGTTCTCTTCCTTCTAAGTCTGTCTTGTATTTTAGTTAATAGGTCTCAATCAGGTCCTTCAGGCAAAGCCATTATGTTGGTACCAGAATAGGTATCTTGCCCTGAAAGCCAGTACCTGTTGCGCTTTCCTTTCCTGAAACTCCTGAATGTTGTGTTCTGGATGCTTTCTGTGAATTATACAAAATATATATTGTAGATGTTTTCTGTGCATATGACACATCTAATTGCATCTTTCATCTTACCTTTGGGCTATCCCTTATCTCACGTGTGCAGGCTTATCTAGCCTTCATGTATCACTTCTTGGTCTGGCATATTATAACCCCAAGCAAACATACAGTACACCATGAGTTAGTAATATATCACAATTTTCTCTACCCATAAACCTCCACAAATTCTACAAAAGAAAAATTGGATTCAGGGTAATTATAGTGGTTGGGATATGTCCACATTTGCTCTACACAGCAAATTAAAGAAAGTAGATTTACTGGAGAGTCATTGCGACCAAGTTACTTTTAACATTCCTATGTCTCAGAGGCAAAAGTTGGTATAAAGGTTCAAAATAATATCAGGAGGAAAGGTGAAAGATGAGGATTCCATAGCATGGAAAGCTTTTATACTAAAGGTATCCCTTTTGGATTCCAATAATATAATGCCAATAGATCTAATACTGAGCAAAATTCTAACCTTAGTAGGGCTGTATTTGGCTTGTTGCCTCTGTTCTTTCACAAGCTCTTAGACTTAAAGATACCTACTGTTAATGAAACATTTATTCTGTGTTTCATTCTTTTAATTTAAGTCTCTGTAGTGCACAAAATATAAATCCCAGTTGAACTACACTCCACCATTGAGTTAGGAGGGGCACAAGAATGAGGGATAGAAAAATATTCAAGCCTAAGATGTACTTCTGCTATTATCCCCTCTATCTATTCTAGTAGTTGCATATCTGATTAATGATCTGTGAGAGCAGGATCTGTGTCTGTCTGGTTCACTGCTTTATCACCAGTTCCTTGCTTGGTATATGATCTATAGTCCAGTATACAAAAGAATTTTAAGTCCAAGAAGACCTTTAGCCCTAGTCCAATAAATTTTGAAAACTCTTTATGCCATTTGTAATGAAAATAAAAATAATTCCCATGAGATAGAGTTTACAATTGGGGGGGGTCTTTATCAAAAAATTCAGCAGCAGCTAGATGTGAAGGGATACATAAAATATATTTGATAAAGTATTAGCTTTATTGTTAGATAAAATTTATTATTTCCAATTTACAAACATAAAGAGAATCTAGAAAAATCCTCATGTCGTTAAAAAACAGCTAGAGAATTAGAACATTACTGAACTCTGTAGGATAACAAATGACAACCCTGAGGATATAGCTAAATGTGAATAAACAATACCTCAAACAACCTTTACAGTGGCACACCACAGTAAAGGAAGCTTTGATTATATTTAATGTATTTTTATGGAACAAATGCATAGGAATGCATGATGTGGGTAATTAAAGCTAATGAATGCTAGTATGCCTCTGTTTAGCAAATCTGAAATTGACAGAACAGTGGGCAATGAAGGTGGGGTCTTGTATGGTAACATAGAAGAAATCAGAATGAGATTATGCTCTGAAAACATAAAGTTGTGTTGTTGAGGCCCACTATGAAGTTTATGGGCTGAAGAGATAATATCATCAGATCGGTTTTAAACTGTTTGACTCAGGAGACAAATAAAGACCTTAAATTGTTTGTTGTGTTTGGTACTGCCTATGGCTTTGGAAAAGAGAAATCAATAAAAGAAGCAAACAACCAGGAAAAGAATCAGTAGGGTTGTTAAGGAATCTAAGTAGAAAGTTAGTGACAGATAAAGTTGATAATGCTATAAAAAAGCTAAGAAAAAGTTTCAGCTTCCACTTTTACGGAATTCACAAATATGGAGTTCTTGAAACCAGTGTAGTCTATCTTAGGCACAGCATGCTCAGTCTCTTTTCAAAAGACAATTGATTATAAATTTACATGTAGTAAAAATATCTTCTCTTTGAATATCTTCTCTTTGAATACTTTATGTCTTGGAAGAAAGATTATGAGAGCAGTGACTGGTTCTTGAACATCCTTGAAAAGAACAATACGTTCAAGATCTCTTCTCCAACTGGTTTCAGCTGTGCAACTGAAGCATTGTTTCTGTTATAGCCAGAAGTTGATTCACAAGGCTGATGGCTGAAGTTTCCAAAGGGAAACTGGTGCCTAATCCCCTGGTGGATTCTTAGGAATTGAACATTTCAAGAATATTTTGATTCTATAGAGAGAAGCAAATGAAAAGTAGACTGTAAAATATTCTACTCATCGTGAGCAAACCCAGTTGACTTACAATATACTCTTATGAACTATTGATTCAAACCACCCAGGGTGCCAGGGACCAAATAAAGGTATGACTATTATAAGCATGATCAAGAAATGTTAGGAGTTAACCTTCCTATCTCACTTAAAGGGGATTTCAGATATTTTTTATTGAAAGTAAGAATTGCTTCTCTTTCTAATGTTTATATTCACCATTTTTGTCCTTCTACTCATATTCATTTTACTCTCAGTATTCCACTAAAACAGTTCTTCCCAGTCTCACTTATGTTACTCCAGGGCCAATTTTAAATATTTTATTTATTTTTTTCATAATGGCGTCATTTGACATAGTTGATCATTCATTTCTTTGTGAAACACTTTACCCTAGCCTTGGGACTGAACCCTGCACTTTCTTTTGGTCCTCTTCCTGAACTAGTCATCCTCAGACTGCTTTGCTGATTTCTCCTCAACTCTCTGTCTTCAAATGTTGAAAGGCCTCCAGGCTCCTTGAAAATACTCTGTCTAAACAGATGCCTGAGATTAATCCTTCCATTCCCAGTCTATTTTCCCCACCAAGTCTGTTTTCTGATGATTCATGAAATGTCATCTCTAGACTTCTTCCTTGAATACCAGGATTGTATATCCAAGTACTTAATCTACTTTATGTCTCAAATTTAATATTTGAACCTGAATTTTCCTGAACCTGAATTTTCCTTGCTGTGAATAAATGGCCCTATCCCTTCAAAATTTTTATGTTGAAACATACTCCTCGAATGTGATGGTATATGGAGGTTTGGGGCCTTTGAGAACAGATTAGTACAAATGGGATTGGTATCCTTATAGAAAGAAGCCCCAGAGATCTCCTTTGTTCTTTCTACCATATGAAGACACAGTAAAAATGTGGCTACCTCTGAACCAGAAAAGGTCTTTCATCAGACACTGAATCTTCCAGTACCTTGAGTTTCAGGCTTCCAGTCTCCAGAACTGTGAGAAATAAATTTCCATTGGCTTTATAAGCAGAATACCCAGTTTATGGTATTCTGTTCTAGCGTCACAAATAGACTAAGACATTTCTCATGGTCTCCCTATCTCACTAAAAGGCTTTGTTTCCATTGCTCAGGTTTTAAACTTTTATGCTATCCTTGACTCATCTCTTTTTCTTACAACCCACAACCAACCCATCAGACAAAATTTCAAAATAAGCCTAGGGTCTGACAATATCTCGCCACCTATACTGTGATACCCTGGTACCCTGGTCCATGCCCTGGTCTCTTACCTGGATTACTGCAATGGTCTTCTAACAGGTCTTCCTCATTCTATCTTCATCTGCCTATAGTCAATTCTTAACACAGCAGCCAGATGGCTCCATTTTTAAACATTTTAATTTAGTAGTCCTTTGATCAAAACCTCCAGGGTCTTCTCATCTAATTTAGAGTACAATGTAAAGCCTTTAAAATACAGCTTGGTCTCGTATTCTACAGCTCTGTTCTTTCACTTCTGGGTTCTTGATTCACATAGGCCATCTCATTATTCCCTGAATACTTTCAAGTCAGGATATGCCCAGCAGCTTTTCTACCTGCCTAAAATAATTTTCCCAAAATCTCTCTATGATTTGAATTTCCTTGTTTCTCCAGTTTCAGTTCAGTGAGGACTTTACTGATTTTCATATGTAAAATACCACCTCTATTCTACTTTTCAATATCTGATAGAATACATAGCCATCTATTTATTTCTTTATTATTAATCTCCCACACTAGATTTAAACTCTGGGAAGGCAAAGCAGGTTTTGTTTTGTTTTTTTAGTTTTTGTTGTTGTTGTTTTTTAAAATTTTCCATAGATATTCTTAGCACCAATATATATAACACTAATATATAACAGTAATATATAACATGCTGAGTAACTATTTATTCAGTAAATAAATGGATGAGTTAATATATCATCTTCTCAGCATCCTCATTCAGTTTCATACTACTAAATATCCAAATTAGAAATTAATCTATTATTTCACTAATGGCTTAATGTATATGAAAGAAGAAAAATATCTTTTTGCCTTCTAATTAAACAGGTATTAGAATATCATCTCCATCTTTAAATATTACTTATTTTTATTAAAAAACTTTTATTATTTAATTATGGTTGAAATAGAGTGTTTACATTAGTTTTAGGTGTACAACATACTGATTTGACAATGCTATGTGTTATGCAGTGTTCACCACAATAAGTGTGGTCACCATCTATCACCATACAAAGTTATTTAAATGTTACTGACTATATTACCTATGTTCTACTTTTCATCTCTGTAACTTACTTATTTTAAAATGGGAAATTTTGTACCCCTTAATCCCCTTCACCTATTTCATCTACTACCCACTCTCCTTCCCTCTGGCAGACACCAGTGTGCTCTCTGTATTTATGAGTTTGTTTCTGTTTTTCTTTGTTTCCTTTGAGTTTTAGATCCCACATATAAGTGAAATCAAATGGTATTTGTCTTTGTCTGATTTATTTCACTTAGAATAATACTCTCCAGGCCCATCCATATTATTGCAAATGATAAGATCTCATTTTGGGGGGGGCTGGGTAATATTTGTGTGTGTGTGTATGTGTGTGTATAAAACACATCTTCTTTATCCATTTTTCTATTAATGGGCATGTGGGTTGCTTCAATGTCTTTGCTATTGTAAATAATGACATAGTAAACATAGAGATGCATATATCTTTTTAAGTTAGTGCTTTAATTTTTTTGAGATAAATACCCTCTACTAGAATTACTGGACTGATGGTATTTATATTTGTAATTTTTTGAAAAACTTCCATATGTTTTTCCACAGTGACTTTACCAATTTATATTCCTACCAACAGTGTATGAGTGTTCCCCTTCTATCTTCACTAACACTTGTTTTTTCTTGTCATTTTGATACTAGCCATTCTGACTGGCATGAGGTTAATGATGTTGAGCATCTTTTCATGTATGTGCTGGGCATCTGTATGTCTTTGAAAAGATGTTTATTCAGGTCCTCTGTCCATTTTTGATTGGATTATCTGTGGGAGAGGGAAGGTTAGTGTTAAATTGTGTGAGTTTTTATATATTTTGGATCTTAATCCCTTATTGAATATATAATTTGAAAATAATCTCCATTAGCTAGGTTGCCCTTTCATTTTGTTGATGGTTTTCTTTGCTGGGAAAAAAGATTTTTAATTTGGAGTAGTTTCAATATTATTTTTGCTTTAGTTTTCTTTGCCTAAGGAGACATCCATAAATATGTTGTTAAGATTGATGTCCAAGAGATTACTGCCTATGTTTTCCCTAGGAGCTTCATGGTTCAGAACTCACATTTAGGTCGTTAATCCATTTTGAGTTTATTTTTGTGTATGATATAGGAAAGTAATCCAGTTTCATTCTTTTGCGTGTAGCAGTCCAGTTTCCCCAGCATCAATCATTGCAGACTGATTTTCCCCCATTATGTATCCTTTTCTCCATTGCTCTCAATTAATTGACTATATAGGCACAGATTTACTTCTGGGCTCCCTATTCTTTTTCACTGATCTATGTGTCTTTTTTTTGTAACAGTACCATACTATTTTGATTCATAGAGCTTTTTAGTATATTTGAAATTCAGGATGATAATACCTCCAGATTTGCTCTTTTTTCTTAAGATCATTTTGACTCTTTGAGGTCTTTTCTGGTCCTATACACATTTTAGGATTATTTGTTCTAACTCTGAAAAATATTCTCGTCATTTAAATAGGAATTAATCCAAGAACCTGGGTGGCTCAGTTGGTTAAGCAACTGACCTCACCTCAGGTCATGGTCCTGGAGTCCCGGGATTGAGTCCTGCATTGGCCTCCCGGCTCTGCAGGAAGTCTGCTTCTGCCTCTGACTTTCTCCCATCTCACTTTCTCTCTCTCTCTCAAATAAATAAAATGTTTAAAATAAATAAATAAATAGGGATTAATCCTATAGATTACTTCAGGTTATATGGACATTTAAATTATATCAATTCTTTCAATTCATTAAGTATGAAATATCTTTCCACTTGTTTCTCTCATTTTCAGTTTCTTTCGTCAATGTTTTATAGTTTTTATCATGTAGGTCTTTCACTTCCTTGATTCAGTTTATTCCTAGGTATCTTATTCTCTTTGGTACAACTGTACATCGGATTGTTTTCCTAATTTCTTTTTCTGCCAATTCATTTTTAGTGTAGAGAAATGCAGCACATTCCTGCATATTTTGTATCCTGCAACTTTACTGAATTCATTTTATCTGATTTTTGGTGAAGTCTTTATGGTTTTCTATATAGTCTATATGGTTTTCTACCTATAGAAATGTACATTTTCTACATATAGAAAACCATAAAGACTCCACTATATATGGGTTTTCTATATATGTCATTTGCAAATAGTGTCAGTTGTACTTCTTTTATAATTTGTATACCTTTTATCTCTTTTCCTTGTCTGTTGCTTCAGCTAGGACTTGTAGTACTATGTTGAATAAAACTTACATCAGTGAACAAATGACAGTCAGAAAATCCTTTCTCCCTCCCTCTCCCCTCCCTCCGTTTCCCAATATTATTGTATTTTAAAATTTTATTTTTCCCACTTTTTTAAAGTTTTATTTATTTATTTGACACAGAGAGAGATCACAAGTAGGCAGAGAGACAGGCAGAGGGGGAGGGGGGAAGCAGGCCCCCCACTGAGCAGAGAGCCCAATGTGGGGCTTGACCCCAGGACCCTGAGACCATGACCCAGCTGAAGGCAGAGACTTAACCCACGGAACCACCCAGGTGCCTTTCTCCTACTTTTTAAAATTTAAATTCAGTTAATTAATGTATAATATATTATTAGTTTCAGAGATACAGGTCAGTGATTCATCAGTCTTTTAATGCCCAGTGCTCATTACATCCCTCCTTAATGTCCATCACCCAGTTACCCCATTCCCTTGCCTCCCACCCCTACAGCAACCCCCAGTTTGTTTCCTATGCTTAAGAGTCTCTTATGGTTTGCCTCCCTCTATGAATTACTGTCAATTTCTCCCTTTATACTTGTTAATGTTTTCTCTATGTATTTCAATGCTCCTATGTTGGGTACATAGATATTCATAATTTTTATATCTTCTTGCTGGATTGTTCTCTTTATCATTATGTAAAATTCTTTTGTCCCTTGTTACAGCCTTTGTTTTAAAACCTATTTTGTCTGTTATAAGGATTGATACCCTGGCCTTTTTTCCCCCCACTTCCATTATCATGGATCTGTATTCTCCCATTCAGTCTGTTTATGTCTCTAGGTCTGAAGGGAGTCTCGTCAGATGGGATCTTGGTTTTTTTTGTTTTCAATTCAGTTACATTGTGTCTTTTAATTGGAACACTTAAACCACTGAAATTTAAAGTAATTATTGATTGGTATGTATTTATTGACAGTCTTGTTAATTGTTTTGATTTTTCTTTGTAGTTCTCTATTACTCTCTTCTTCTGTCTTCTCTTGTGATTGATGATTCTTTAGTGTTGTGCTTGGATTTCATTCTTTTTATTTTTCTGTGCATCTATAATAGATTTTTGGTTTGTGGTAATGTTAGCTCATCTATAACATGTAGAGGAGTCTATATTAAGTTGATGATTGCTTCAGTTTGAACACATTCTAAAAGTACTACTTGTTTACTCCCCACTCCACTTTTTATTTTTTAAGACTTACTTATTTATTTGGGAGAGTGAGCATGCACTTGGGAAGTGGGGGTAGGAAGGGCAGGAGGGGAGAAAGAGAGAGAGAATCTCACACAGACTCCTTGCTGGGTATGGAGCCAACCCTGAGATCACAACCTGAGCTGAAATCAAGAACCGGACTGAGTCATTCAGGTGCCCCTCCTCAGTCCTTGTATTATGTATATGATACCATATTTTACTTTTTAAAAAATTTTGTGTGTTCCTTATTTATCTTTTAGATATAACTGATCTTACTACCTTTCTTTTTTAACCTTCATACTAGCTTTATAAGTGATTGATTTACTAGCTTTACTGTATGTTTTTATTTGTTAATGATTTTCTTTCGTGTGTGTGTGTGTGTGTGTATTTTCCTTTTGTGTGTTTGTGCATGTGTGTATTTACTTCTGGTCATAACCATAGATCTATTTCACATCTGTTTAAAGAAGATCCTTTAACATTTCTTGTAAGCTCAGTTTAGTGGTGGTGAACTCCTTTAACTTTTGTTTGTCTGGGAAACTCTTTTGTGTGTGTATGTGTGTATTTACTTCTGGTCATAACCATGGATCTTTTCACATCTGTTTAAAGAAGTCCCTTTAACATTTCTTGTAAGCTCAATTTCGTGGTGGCGAACTCATTTAACTTTTGTTTTGTCTGGGAAACTCTCTATCCTTCAACTCTGAATAATAACCTTGCCAGAAGAATATTCTTGGTTGTAGTGTTTTTTTTTTCTTTTAGTGTTTTGAATGTATCCTACCACTCCCTTCTGACCAGAAGATTTGCTAAAAAATCTGCTGATAGCCTTATGAGGTCTTACGTAGGTAACTAGTTGCTTTTCTCTTGTGCTTTTAAACTTTGTATTTAATCTTTAATATTTTAACTATTATGTGTTATGGTATGGATATGTTTGGGTTCATCTTTTAGGGGTCTTTCTTCACTTTCTGATTAGGGAAATCTTCAGTTAATGTTTTTTCAAATAAGTTTTCTCACCTTTTCTCTTTCTCCCTTCTTTTGAAAAGCCTATAATGTGAATGTTAGTACATGTGATGTCTCAGTGATCCCTTAACCTATCCCCCTTTCATAAATTCTTGTTTTTGTTTTTTTGTTGTTCAGTTTGGGTGCTTTACAGTATCTTGTCTTCCATTTCACAGACTTATACTTCTCCATCCTCTATTTTCTTGTTGATTCCCTCAAGTGTACTCATTTCAGTTATTGTAGTATTCAACTCGGATTGGTTCTTTTTTCATATTTTCTCTCTCTTTGTTGAACTTCTCACTGAGTACATCCACTCTTCTCTCAAGTCTGGTGAGCAGCTTTATGACCATTACTTTGAACTCTCTATCAGGTAGATTGCTTATCTCCTTTTTTTTTTTTTTTGTTAGTTTTTTTTTTTTTTTGAGTTTTGTTTGTTTTTTTTTTTTTCTTTTAGATGATATTCCTCTGTCTCCTCATTTTGTTTAACTCTTTGTTTTTACTCCTATATATTAGAAAAAATAACTACTTTTCCTAGTCTTGAGAGAATGCCTTTGTATAGTAATGTACCCTGCACAAACTGCTTGTGTCTAGCAGTTTCGACTGGATGGCTGGCATTGTAGGAGGCATGGGGTAGGGATCCTGGGGCACTCTACATTTGGGTGCCATGATGGGACACCTGAAGTTGAAACAGACTCAGGCCAGGGGGGGTTTCAGGGTGCTTGATGTAGGAGGGTGGGGTCTCAGTGGGATAGCAGGAACAGAAGCCTGTATAGGCTTGGTTGTCTCAGGATACTTTGTGCCTATTGTTGCCAGAACAAGATGGCTGGAGCTATAGGGGTTATTGTTCAAGGGTTTCCTGGTGTGTGCTGCACTGGGGCTTCGTTTTGGGGATGGCTGGAATTTAGATGGTTGGTTGGAGCCTCCTTTTGGGGACAACTGGGGCTAGTGTGGGCTAGAGTCCCAAGGCTTGCTCAGGCAGCTAGCTAGACAGAGTACTCATAACCTGCTCCTCTCTGTACTATCAAGATGTAGGCAGAAATGAAACATGGTGTTCACTGCTCCCTCCAACTCCAGAAAGCATTCCTTCCATCCCTCTAGGACTAGTTCCATTATATTCTAGTTGTTTTTAAACTGTGGCTCCCCCCCCCCCATACCCAAGGTATCTGGGCCTGCTATGGGCTAGAGGTCTGAAGGATCAGGCTGGCCAGAGTGCTCAGACCCTGCTTCTGTCTATGTTATCAAGGTGGAGGAGAAGTATAAACAATGGTACTCTAGCTCCTCAGACTCCAAAGAACATTCAACAGGTTGCCTTCCATTTGGCAGACATGCAAAGGCTGGTTCCTTTAAGTTCTAGCTACCCTTTTAAACCATGACTTTTTTTTGTGCTCCTGGGCAAATGAATTTGCTCTTAGTCCCTCAGTGGTATCCTTCTCCACTGTAGTTCAGTGTCAGGGCTGGGGTCTTTGTCTTTCCTGCTGTTCTGTTTGTGGTCTCTCCAATTCTCTATTATGTAGAAGTTATTCAGTCAGCCCTTAGTTTTCTTCAGGAAGAATTGCTGTATGTGAAGGCACATAGTCACTATATCCAAGAAGGAGGGGAGTTCAGACTCTTCTTATATTGCCATCTTGGACCTCCCTTTATCTTTAAAGTAACCTACGCCTAGCTCCTGAATTACATTACCCTTCCTGTACCCCAAAATAACTACTATTCTGACTTCCACGATTATCATAGAATAATAGTTTAACATATATGTTAAACTCCATAGTTTAACATATATGTTAAACTCCATAGTTTAACATATGTGGATGAATTGCTAAATAACATTTTATAGTTCTCCTGTATTCCGTTCAATGTAAGTGGAATTATGTAATAGGGGTTTTTCTGCAACTTACCTTATTTCACTTAAAATACTTTTTAGATTTGTCTATTTATTAATTTATGGATTCCTCAAAAGTTTGGGAGCATCTTACATATGTCACACACCCTTCTATGGTCCCAGACTATATCAGCAAATCAGACAAAGATTTTATCATAGGGATCACATTTTACTAAAAAAAAAAAAAAAAAAACTAATAAAAATGAGTAAGTAAAATAAGCAAGTTAAATACATAGCATATTTAGATGAAATATATAGAAAAATACAGAGTATGGGAAATCAATAAGACTATGCAGGCATTGAGGAGGAGAGTTTCCTATATTAGGTAGGGTGGCCAGGGGAGGCCTTATTCAGCAGATGACCTTAAGCAAAATCTTAAAGAAAATAAGGAGGTTAGCAAGATGGATTTTAGGAGAATAACATTTCACACAGCAGAAACAAATAGAGCAAAGAATTCAAGGCAGGAATATGACTGGTGTGACTGAGAACCAGCAAGAGGACCAGTATGACTGGAGTAGAGTGAGCAAAAAAGATCAGGAGATGAAGTTAGAAATTTAATGGAGATCCAGAACCCATATTGTTTTGTAAGCCACTGTATAACTATCAGCCTTTTTCTGTGAGTGAAATGGAAAACTACTCCAGCATTTTCAACAGAGGAGTGACACAACCTGCCTTATATTTTAAAAGTATTTTTCTGTTGCTTCAATGAAAATCAATGGTAGAGAACAGAGATGAAGGGAAGAAAGCAGTTTGGAAGCTATCACAGTAACATAAGCCTGATAGAATTTCTTGACAAATTGGTTGTGTGCATGAATGAGAGAAATCAAGAATGATCTCATAGTTTTTGCCCCATGTAACTGGAAGGATGCCATTTCCATCCACTGAGGTGCTTATACCATCACAGTCCCATTTAACTTTGGCCTATGTAGAAGGCTGATGGATCATAGAAAATGATAGCAGACTATCATAAGCTCAATCAAGAGGTGTCTCCAATTGCATTTGTTCCTTAATGGTGATAGTGAATATAGTCCCTGACACCTGGAAAATTAGCTATCAAGCTGATTGATGCATTTTTTTTCTCAATACCAATAAACAAAGAGCATCAGAAGTCACTTACTTTCAACTGGCAGAATATAACTGTACTGTTTTGCCACAAGCCTTTATCAATCCCTGGGCTTGGCTCCATAATTTAACTCAGTGGGACCTTAATTATCTTGTTCCCTATAGGAAATCATGCCAGTTTATTACATTGATTGTCCATGCTGATAGGATATATTGATTGGTAAGTAGCAGGTACCTAGATACCTTGAAAGATACATGCATACTAGACTATGGAAAATAAGATGATGGACTTTTAGGTGCTTGCCACTGAATTAAATGTTTTAGCTCTTCAGTTGTCTAAAGGATATTGAGTGCCCCTTCCAGGTGTCAAATAAGTTGCATCTCAGACCCCCTAAAATATATGAAAAGTACAATGTCTGCTGGATATTTTTAGATATACAGATGACATAGGCCAAAGTTTAATGGATTGCTCAATTGATACACATATTTAAAAATGTTATTCCTACCTATTTACCTGGTAAGCCATAGTACTGAGAGCTTTGAGTGGGACTCAGCCATGAAGCCCTTCTAGCTAGCCCAGATTACAGAGAAAAGAGTGTTATTACTTGTAATTATATATATATATATATATTCATATATATAATTATGATTCATTAAAAGTGTTTATGGTGTCTATTATCAGACTGCAATGCTATCTGGTGACTCGATCATGTATTGATGGGGAATTGCAGTGTAGAACTGTGAGTTTGAGGGGAAGAAAACCTGAACTTTTCATGTTGAAATAGGTATTATCTAACAAAATATCGAGTTGGGAATAATCTCATAAAATCAGTTGAGGAGCATTCCTTCATTTTTCATTTTCTAAAAGAATGAAGTTAAGGTGGGAATTACGATTTATTGAACACCAAATATTCCTAGAAAGCCTTATGAGCCTGTCTATCTGTTTGGGATAATTTAAAATTACTTACTTCATATCATTAATATTACTCAAATTTTCTGTGATGTCTTGGTCAGTTTAGGAATTTCTCATTTATGTTAAAATTTCTCAAATTTGTTGGCATACGGTTGCTTATAATAGTCTCTTAAATTTTTAATCTCTGCTGCATAGGTGCTTATATTTTCTTTTCATTCCTAGTAATTTTATACCTTGTTATATTTTGTCCCATCTTCCTAATGTATCCTAGACTTCCCTATTCTAAAATATATACACAAATACATATCCATTGATTCAGGTTTTCTTTTAAATTTAAATTAATTCTTACCTTTTGCAAACAAACACCTTTAAAAGGCAGACAGTAGTGAGCAACAATATGTTTACCACTTATATAAAGCCAGACTGAAAAAAAAAATCACTCCAAACTTAGCTAAAACAATGATTATTCTTTAGGATTTTGTGGGTTGACTAGGAGGTTTCTTTTATGAGTTCCTCCATCCCACTCATACGGCCACACTTAACAAGGGAAGAGGCTAGGCTGAATGTCCAGGATTTTTTCACATGCCTCCAGTTGGCTGGGACACTTTGCTTCTCCTCCATGTGGCCTCTCCTCCCTATACTAAAGTAAACCTTCTTCACTCTCTGAAGTGTCAGTGTAGCATTTTTTTTCCTCCCACATATTTTTTTAAAGATTTTTTATTTCATTTCAGCGTAACAGTATTCATTGTTTTTGCACCACACACAGTGCCCCATGCAATCAGTGCCCTCTCCAATACCCACCACCTGGTTCCCCCAACCTCCCACCTCCCGCACCTTCGAAACCCTCAAATTGTTTTTCAGAGTCCATACTCTCTTTCTAAGGAGAAAAAGTGGAATCTGAAAGTCCTCTGTGCCTTAGACTTTAGAACTGTAATTTCTAACACATTACATTTACCATAACTAGCCACCACAACAGCCTAGATTCAGGAAATGGGGAGACAGCCCTCACCTCTTGATGAAAGATGCTACAAAAAAATTGTGGCAGTTTAGTCTCCTGTAGTCTGTCTTTTGGCCACAACGAACTACATAATTCTTCTATGCAAAATGTGTTCATGCTTCCAAAGAGTCTTCCAAAGTCTCATCAAATCATAGCATCAGGATTGAAGTTTTTGATTTCATGATCTGTATCAGTTCTGGTTGAGGTTTTTTAAGTGTAAGTTTTCTTAATCCAAAGACTCGTGAAATAAAGAGATAATAATTTGTCTACCATTCCCACTCCCCAAAACATATAACAGCGAAATAAGTATAGGGATTACACTACCATTTTAAAAATGAAAAGGAGGGACAGAGCAGCCAGTGGACTGTAGTAATCTCATGATTCTAAATTCCAGGAAGGTATATGCCATCACTTCTCCCAACTCCTAGAACAAGAAATTAGACTTGACAATGATCCGTTTCCATTTTCTAGGAATGGTTCCCTAACCTATACTTTTATTATTTTTTTATTTTATTTTTTCAGTGTTCCAAGATTCATTGTTTATGTACCATATCCAGTGCTCCATGCAATGCATGCCCTCCTTAATAACCTCCACCAGGCTTATCCATCCCTGCACTTGTATGGCCTCTAAAACCCTCTGTTTCTTTCTCAAAGTCCACAGTCTCTCATGGTTTGTCTCCTCTTCTGATTTCACTCAGTTCACTTTTCCTTTCCTTCTCCTGATGTCCTCCATGTTATTCCTTATGTTCCACAAGTAAGTGAAACCATATGGTCATTGACTTTCTCTGTTTGACTTATTTCACTCAGTATAATCGCCTTCACTCCTATCTATGTTGATAAAAAGTTGGGTGGTCATCCTTTCTGATTCCATTGTATATGTGTACCACATCTTCTTTATCCATTTTTCTGTTGAAGGAAACATGGCTCTTTCCACTCTTTGAAAATCGTGGACATTACTGCTATGAACTTTGGAGTATAGACAGCCCTTCTTTTCACTACATTTTTATCTTTGGGTACATACCTAGCAGTGCAATTGCAGGGTCATAGGGTAGATCTATTTTTAATTTTTTGAGGAAGCTCCACACTGTTTTCCAAAGTGGCTGCATCAACTTGCATTCCCACCAACAATGTAAAAGGTTTCCACTTTCTCCACATCCTCTACAACATTTGTTGTTTCCTGTCTTGTTAATCTTTGCCATTCTAACTGGTGCAAGGTAATATCTCAATATGGTTTTGATTTGAATTTCCCTGATGGCTTATGATGATGAATATTTTTTCAAGTGTCTGCTAGCCATTTGTATGTCTTCATTGGAGAAGTGTCTGTTCATGCCTTCTGCCCATTTTCTGACATGATTATGTTTTTTGGGTGTTGAGTTTGAGGAGTTCTTTATAGATCTTGGATATCAGCCCTTTGTCTGAGGTATCATTTACAAATATCTTTTTGCATTCCATGGGTTTCCTCTTTGTTTTGTTGACTGTTTCCTTTGTTGTACAGAAGCTTTTGATCTTGAGGAAGTCCCAAAAGTTTATTTTCGCTTTTGTTTCCTTTGTCTTTGGAGACATGTCTTGAAAGAAGTTGCTGTGGCTGATGTCAAAGAGGTTACTGCCTGTGTTCTCCTCTAGGATTTTGATAGATTCCTGCCTCACATTCAGGTCTTTTATCCATTTTGAGTTTATCTTTGTGTACGGTGTAAGAGAATGGTCGAGTTTCATTCTTCCATACATAGCTGTTCCGTTTTCCCAGCACCATATATTGAAGAGATTGTGTTTTTGCCATTGGATATTTTTTCCTGCTTTTTTGAAGATTATTTGACTATAGAATCGAGGGTCCATATCTGGACTCTCTACTCTGTTCCATGTGGAACATGGTCTATGTGTCTATTTTTGTGTCAGTACCAAGTTGTCTTGGTGATCACAGCTTTGTAATAAAGCTTGAAATCAGGCAATGTGATGCCCCCAGCTTTTTCTTTATAACATTTCCTTAGTGACTGGGGGTCTTTTCTGGTTCCATACAAATTTCAGGATTGTTTGTGGCAGTTCTTTGAAGAATGCCAGTTGTATTTTGATCAGGATGGCATTGAAAGTACAGATTGCTCTGGGCAGTATAGACATTTTAATAATGTTTATTCTTCCAATCCATGAGCATAGAATGTTTTTCCATCTTTTTGTGTCTTCTCTAATTTCTTTCATGAGTGTTCTGTAACTCCTTGAGTACAGATTCTTTACCTCTTTGGTTAGGTTTATTCCTAGTTATCTTATGGTTCTTGAGCTATAGTAAATGGAATTGATTTTCTAATTTCCCTTTCTATAGTTTCATTGTTAGTGTATAAGAAAGAAACTTATTTCTGTACATTGATTTTTTTTTATCCTGCCACATTACTGAATTGCTGTATGAGTTCTAGTAACTTAGGGGTGGAGTCTTTTGGGTTTTCTATATAAAGTATCATGTCATCTGAGAAGAAAAAGAGTTTGAATTCTTCTGTGCCAATTTGAATACCTTTTATTTCTTTTTGTTGTCTGATTGCTGTTGCTAGGACTTCTAGTACTATCTTGAACAACAGTGATGATAGTGGGCATCTTTGTGGTGTTCCGGATCTGAATGGGGAGTTTCTCAGTTTTTCCCCATTGAGAATGATATTCACTGTGGTTTTTCATAGATGGATTTTATGAATTTGAGGAATGTTCCCTCTATCCCTATACTTTGAAGAGTTTTAATCAGGAGTGAATGCTGTATTTTGTCAAATGCTTTTTCTGCATCAATTGAGAGCACCATGTGGTTCTTCTCTCTTCTTTTATTGATTTGTTCTATCACATTGATTGATTTGCAAATGTTGAAGCAAACTTGCATCTCAGGGATAAATCCCACCTGGTCATGATGGATAATCTTTTTAATGTACTGTTGGATTCTATTAGCTAGGATCTTGTTGAGAATCTTGGCATCCATATTCATCAGGGATATTGGTCTGAAATTATCCTCTTTGATGGGGTCTTTGGCTTGATTCCATTACCTTGGAATCAAGGTAATGCTGGCTTTATAGAAAGAGCCTGGAAGTTTTCCTTCTGTTTCTATTTTTTGAAACAGCTTCAGGAGAATAGGTATTATTTCTTCTTTGAATCTTTGGTAGAATTCCCCAGTGAATCTGTCAGTTCCTGGTCTCTTGTTCTTTGGGAGGTTTTTTTTGGTTTTGTTTTGTTTTTTTGTTTTTGTTTTTTTGTTTAGATTTTTATTTATTTATTTGACAGACAGAGATCACAAGTAGGTAGAGAGGCAGGCAGAGAGAGAGAGAGGAGGAAGCAGGCTTTCTGCGGAACAGACAGCCCGATGTGGGGCTCGATCCCAGGACACTGGGATTCTGACCTGAGCCGAAGGCAGAGGCTTTAACCCACTGAGCCGCACAGGCGCCCCTTGTTTTGTTTTGTTTTGTTTTTCACTTTTCTTTGGGAGGATTTTGATCACTGTTTTAATCTCCTTACTAGATACTGGTTTATTCAGGTTGTCAGTTTCTTCCTGTTTAGGTCTTGGAAGTTTATAGCTTTCCAGGAATGGATCCATTTCTTCTGGATTGCTTACATCTTTGGCATAAAACTGTTGTTAATAATTTCTGATGATTGTTTCTATTTCCTTGGTTTTAGTCATGATCTCTCTCCTTTCATTAATAATTTTATTAATTTAGGTCCTCTCTGTTTTCTTTTGTATTAGTTTGGCCAGTGGTTTATCACTTTTATTAATTATTTCAAAGAATCAGCTTCTAGTTTCATTGATGTTTTCTACTGTATTTCTAGTTTATAACTCATTGATCTCTGCTCTAATCTTAATTATTTCCCTTCTTGTGTGTGGGGTTGGCTTAATTTGTTGTTGATTCTCCAGTTCTTTAAGGTGTAAAGGAGTTGGAGTTGGTGTATTCGGGATTTTTCCTTTTTTTTTTTTTTTTTGAGTGAGGCTTGGATGGCTATGTATTTCTCCCTTAGGACCACCTTTGCCATATCCCATAGGTTTTGGACCAATATGTCTTCATCCTCATTGGTTTCCATGAATTGTTAAAGTTCTTCTTTGATTTCCTAGTTGATCCAAACATTCTTAAGCAGGATGGTCTTTGGCTTCCCCTAACCTATTTTTCTCTTCAGCTCTTGGCTCTGCCCTCTGGGCTTTTAGCTCAAGACCTTGGACTCATCTTCTGCCCTCAGTGGCTCTCAGTCACTAAAACGGTCTCTTTTTCCTTTTCTACCCTTCCTTTCCTTTCCCTTCCCTTCTTTTTCCTTTCTCTCTCTCTCTCTTTTTTCTTTTCTTTTTTTTTCCTTATTAATAAGAAATAGTCTCTGTTTGCCACTGTGTAGTTTTCCCAGAGACTTTTGTTCATTTTAATCTACCATGGTCCTTTTAGCTCAAGCCAGTAGTGTTGATAATTTCTTCTTATAATTTTCTAGTTTCCTATGAATCTGAGTCATGCTTCCTCCATGAACTAAAGGGTAAATCCACAATTCATTTTGAAACAGACCACTACTTGAGGAATACATGAAACTTCTAAGAGATAATGCCCTTATGATTTTCAGAAGATATATTTTTTCTTTTTTCTAGTTGAAAGGGTTTACTGGTAGTAACTTAACTCTCTGAGACCTTAACACCATAAATTTTATAAGTACTATAAGGCCAATTTATATTTAAAGAATATTTTTTGGAGAGAAGATGGAGAAGAGAAATAGATTTATTTTCCAACCTATGGTATATACCACATTTTCCGTAATTTCTGAAGATTTTTCTTGCTGCTTGAACTTTAGTTTATGTCTACCTTCCCATACCTTGTCATACGAACCTGTAAGAAGCCAATTGACCTTTTTTATATTCTGTCTGGAAATTTCCTTGGCCAACAAGTTCATTAGTTTTATTTTTTATCTTCTAAGGTTTTTAGATTGACATTGTTGTCAATTATTTATCCACTACATTATACCAATTACCAATTACATAATACACATCACACTTTCTCAAGCCTTCAGTAGCAGTTTCTTCATTGGTCTCTCAGAATCCACTAATACTCTCTTAGCTGCTTTTATAGTTTTCTTCCTATTACTTTGGCCAAAAGTAAATGCCACATGTTTTAGACTTTTGTTATGGCAGCAACCCGGTTTTAGATAGCAATTTCTACATCAACTGTTTATTATTGCCTGGTGAATAACCCCCAAATTTAGCAGTCTATTCTCAAGATCCCATGGGTTGTCTGGGTGTTTCTTCTGTTTCCCCTGGGCTTACTCATGTGGCTCATTCAGCTGCATCTTCGACTGAGTTAGTTATTAACATGTCTCAAAATAATTGCTAATTTTTTCTGTGGGGCACTTCATTTCCACCCCATGTGGGTAATAGGCTGGACTAGCATCCTTACATGGTATCTTAGGACAGTGTTTTTAAGAGAGTGAAGGTAGAAGCTGCAAGGCCTCTTGAGGCCTAGCCTCTAGATTTCAAGCAGTATTTCCTCTGTTATAATTTATTTGTTAAAGCAAATCATAGGGCACCTGGGTGGCTCAGTAGGTTAAAGCCTCTGCCTTCAGTTCAGGTCATGATCCCAGGGTCCTGGGATTGAGCCCCACATTGGACTCTCTGCTCAGCGGGGAGCCTGCTTCCTGCTTCCTCCTCTCTCTCTCTCTCTCTCTCTCTCTCTCTCTGCCTAACTTTCTGCCTACTTATGATCTCTGTCTGTCAAATAAATAAATAAAATCTTTAAAAAAAAAAAAAAGCACATCATAAGGCCAGCACAGATTTATGATTGTGGTAACATTGACTCTACCTCTGGATGGGAGGAGCAGCAAAACACAATGCAGAGAAGTATATGCACTGGGAAATAATCGGTGGTTGTTAAAAGGAAAGGTTTTGGAACAAATTGACCAAGTTCAAATCCTGGTTGCATTATTTGTGGTTCTGTATCCTTGGATTAACTACTTAATTTCTTTCTGGCTCAATTTTTTTTTTTTTATCTCTAATGTGGGACAAATAATAATACATACCTCACATGGTTATTGTTGAGAATTAAACCTGTAAAACCATTTGAATGTTTAAAATGGCCTCAAATATTATCATGTCTATATAAGTGCTCACTTCTTGTATTGCAGTTGTTGCTTCCACTTTATTATCTCTCATTTACTCTTCACTCTTCTTTAGTATGATCCCTGTTCCTCTTACTCTATTGACTCTGCTTCTGTAATGATCATTAGTGATCCTGACATGTAACAGGCTGTTTTATCATATGTTTTTATTAATTCTCCTTTCTTCTATAATCATACCAGTAATTTCCCTGATTATCTTTTAACAGAATTCTTAAGATCTTCTTTTTCTCTTCCTGCCTCTTCATTTTATTTTTCATCAGTGGTTTTTTTCTTTTGTCCTCTTCCTTCTCTTGAAGTGTTCTCTCCCAGCCAATCTCATCCAGTCCCATTTTGTGAATTTTCAACATCTATTAATGCATATTAATACCAAATTTTCATCTTTATTTCTCAACATACCAGTTGCCTACTTGGTATCTAAACCAACAGGAACCACAAGTTCTTGATATCCAAATTTTCCACCATAAAACTTGTCTCTCTGGGCATCTGGGTGGCTCAGTTGATTAAGTGTCTGACTCTTGATTTCAGCACAGGTCATGATCTCAGGACTGTGAGACTGAACCCCATGTTAGGCTCTATGCTATGGGTGGAGCCTGCTTGAATTCTCTCTCTACCCTTCCCTGCACTGCTTGCATGCTCTCTCTCTCTCTCAAAACAAACAAACAAACAAACTAAACACTTGTTTCTCATACCTTGTTGCATTCTATATTCCCATCATGGGAAACTGTATTATCAAACCCTGCCACCCAAACTTGGATCACCTTGTACTCTTCTTCCTGTCACGTAATCTCTATAGCTACCTTATTTCACATCCAAATTCCAGTCGTGATAACATTTCTATATTGAACCATTAGAGGAAATAACTACCACTGGTCTTCCCATCTGCACTGGTAACACTTCCTCCCCTCTGCTGCCTCAGTTACTATGTAAAATCTGTCTATATCTCTACTCAAAAACTTATTATTACAACTTACTGATTACACAGATAAAATTAAAATCCTTGATGGGGAAATCCCCATTTCCTTCATGGTCTCTTCTCACTCTGTATCCCAATTCTCTTTTTTTACCACCAGCCCTTTCCCTGCATGAGTACACATATACTTGGTTCTGACTACTTCTAATTATTTCATAATTCCAAGTTGCTTTTTGGGGGAGGGCTCTTTTTTCTGCTTGAAATATGTTTCTCTTCCTCTTCCACTTCCTCTCTGAATGTGTGCAGATTATCACTTACTAGAGATTAAACTCCATGAGAGCAAGAGACTTTGTTTTGTACATTTTAATGTACATGATACTTACAAATGTATCTGTTTTGTAGCATCACTGAATATCTAATTTTAAATGAGTGAAGCTTCGTAAAGATTCTTGTCATCATCACCTGCCATTTCTCAAAGCACTTTATGCTGCTTTCAGTTTTTATTGCAATGTACCAGAAGTAGGTAGTAGTATGTGTTGGAAGTTTCCCCACTAGCCTCTGATTATGCCTGTGGGCAGAGACTTTTCTTTATTCATCTTCTGAAACATTTATTTTATAACATCACACATACAGTATATAATAAATGACTTCCCACATGAATATCCTGTATTGTATCCATCCTTTATTTGGTCATTGGGTTACTGGTCACTGCATATGACCAGTCACAGTCCTCATAGTAACCTTACCTTTGGACTACCGAGAATAGAAATGTTTAAAGCACTGAATAAAAATATTGAAAAAATAGTAAATTATGGGAGCACCTAAGTGGCTCAGTAATTAAGCATCTGCCTTTGGCTCAGGTCATGATCCCAGGGTCCTGCAACTGAGTCCTGCATTGGGATTCCTGCTCAGCAGGAAGCCTGCTTCTCCCTCTCCCACACCCTCTGCTTGTATTCCCTCTCTCAGTGTCTCTCTCTCTCTCTGTCAAATAAATAAATAAAATCTTTAAAAAAAATAGTGAATGGTAGAATTTCACAGAAAGCATCATTGAGCATGTTAGAATCATTAATAAAAAAGTTATCTAGTAAAAAAGTCAATGTCAAAATCAAAAAGCACATAATGATAAAAATGTATAAACTAGTAACTGCTTTTCAGTAAAAATACCAAAAATATGTAGGAATATCCAAACAATAATATTTCAACAAATGGAAAAATAATTATAAACCAAAATCAAAATAATGTATTTAGCATTATAAGTTAAAGATCTTATTTTTTAAAAGATTTTACTTATTTATTTGACAGAGAGAGAGATCTCAAGTAGACAGAGAGGCAGGCAGAGAGAGAAGGAGAAGCAGGCTCCCCACTGAGCAGAGAGCCTGATGTGGGCTTGATCTCAGGACCCTGAGATCATGACCTTAGCCCAAGGCAGAGGCTTAACCCACTGAGCCACATAGGCACCCCTAAAGATCTTCTTATAAGCACTAATTAAATATAATTGTAAAATATTGAGTTGAAATGACACTTAGAATAGTATATGCAATTCCATTCAGCTTTTCCCAAATGTAGAAATCAATAAAACAATTAAAATATATGTATAATGAAGGAATTTAGGCAGAATGGTTTTGTTTTAATCTCAGAGAAAATGTGTTCTAATAGTGTTCTCATTGGGAATAAAATAACTGTATTTATATAATCATGAAAAGAAAGAAATGGGTTGATGGTCATAAAACTCCCTTGGTAGTCAGGCATTGTTAATTTAAAAGTAGGAAGTCAGGGATTGAAGTTAATGAGGGGGTGAGCCACCATGCAATTTAGTTAAACTGTTTAACACAAAAGCTGGTAGAAATATAGAGAGTTCCAGAGGGAGTAATAGAAGAAAAGGTTGTAAATCAGTCTATGAAAAAGAAAAGAGAAAAACAGAACACTGTTTTAGAGGAAATGAGAATCACATATTTCCATTATTTGATAGATTAGAGCAATCAAAGGGATGGGAAATGCCAAATTCAGTCATTTGATAGATTAAAGGAATCACAATAAAGACATAAAGGTAAATTTATATTTCTCATGAGGATGATCAAAGTGGATTATTACGTACTCCCATGGCTGTTAAATATTATATTCACTTTTATTCTTCCCTGGGTGCCTGAAAATGTGTCTTCCCTGATCATAGAGCAAAGTTACTTCTAGACCTTTGTTTTCAGATTCCTAAAATTCAAAATTATATTACTCTCTGAGAGAGAACAGCCATTTTCATAGTGGTTGCCATGGCAGAGATAAAAATTCCACTGTCCACACAGAGTAAATTGAATGGAAGTTGGACAAGACCCACAAGTAGCAGTAATGAAATAATCTGCAAAAAAAAGTATTCACCACATTCTTCCTTTCATCTATTTATTAATTTATTTAACAAGCATTGCATGCCTACTCTGAAATTATTTTAACCTGTTATAACCCAATGATTAAATTTTAAAATTGACTCTTTCAGAGCTTGAATTACTAGTGACTTTCAAGATTTCTTACCTGAGGTTTTTTTAATTTTTAGATATCAGTTATATGTTGAAGGTTTACATTTGTATCAGACATAAAATGCATTTATTCTTTTTTTCAATCAATTCTAATTTTATTTTAAATTAACTTGTTGAATTAATAAGAGAAGTTTACATACAATGGGGAAATGCAGTTAAGCAGTAAGAACATAGATTCCTGTAGCCAGGGAAATGCTGGCAATTAGAACTTGGAAAAGATTGTAGAATCAATGAGTTTGCATGGTAGGAAGATTTTTTTTACGAGGTCATACTCAATCTAAAAACAGTTCTTTTCCTGCTACAAGATGGGACTGACTATAAAACTGCTATCATCACTGAACAAACTAGAGGCCTTGAAGATAAACAAAGACAGTTAATAGTACAATACAGTTTAGGAAGAGACCAGTCATTCCCAGGTAAACAAAAAACAAAAACCAACTGAACAAAAACAGTTCAATAATGTGCACTTTCTGATCACAGAAACAGAAAAGTTATTTTCAGATCTACTTCCCGTACACAAGAAACATACAACTGAAAACTATAAGCTTCCTTCTAGTAAATGTGGATTTATTTCAAATGTAAACATTGTGCACTTAGACAAAATTATTTGCAATGAGAAACCTTGATAAGTAGAAGTAATAATTCTGCCACAGACTTATCTGAAAAAGAAAATAATCAGATTATGATTAATATGGGAAAAAAAGTTAAAACCAGAAGAAAATAGAGGTACTCCTATCTACTACATATAAATACATGCTTTAGCAGTACTTGTGAGAAAAGATTAAAATTGACCTCTATACTATGTGTCTATGTAATTATGATTAAAATTTAATCATTTCTGAATTGGTCTTCTTCCTTACTGTTGAATCTATAAATCTCACTCAATCTTTTACTTTAAAAATATAAATCTTTAGGGGAAACCCTCAGTTTTTCCCCATTGAGATTGAGTTTCACTACAGGATTTTTGTACATGGCTTTTATGATATTGAGGTATGTTCCCTCTATCCCTACACTGTGGAGAGTTTTAATCAAGAGATGACACTATGTTTTGTCAAACGCTTTTTCTGCTTCAATTGAGAGGATCACATGGTTCTTGTTTTTCTTTTGTTAATGTGATGTATCACATTGATTTGTAGATGTTGAATCACCCATGCAACCCAGGAATAAATCCCACTTGCTTGTGGTGAATAATCCTTTTAATGTACTAAAGGATCCTCTTGGCTAGTATCTTGGTGAGAATTTTGGCATCCATGTTTTTCAGAGATATTGGTCTGTAATTCTCCTTTTTGGTGGGATCTGTGTCTCATTTGGGGATCAAGGTAATGCTAGCCTCCTAGAAAGAATTTAGAAGTTTTCCTCCCATTTCTATTTTTTTATGAAGTTTCAAAAGAATAGGTATTAATTCTTCTTTAAATGTTTGATAGGCTACCCTGGGGAAGCCATTCAGCCCTGGACTCCTGTTTGTTGGGAAAGTTTTTATTATTGCTTCAATTTCCTTGCTCATTATGAGTCTGTTTCAGGTTTTCTATTTCTTTCTGTTTCAGTTTTGGTAGTTTAAGTGTTTCTAGGAATGCATCCATTTCTTCCAGATTGCATAATTTGTTGGCATATAGTTGCCCTTCTCCTTTCTTTTTTGATAAGTCTGGCTAGGGGTTTATCAATCTTATTAATTCTTTCAAACAACTATCTTTTAGTTTCATTGATCTGCTCTACTGTTCTTTTGGTTTCTGTTTCATTAATCTATATGCTAGTCTTTGTTATTTCTTGTCTCCTGTTTGGTTTAGGATTTATTTGCTCTTCTTTCTCTAGCTCCTTGACATGTAAGGTTAGGTTGTATATTTGAGACTTATCTTTTTACTTATTATACTTATCATATTGCTATGTACTTCCCTCTTAGAACCACCTTTGCTGCATCCCAAAGGTTTTGAACAGTTGTGTTTTCATTTTCATTCGTTTCCATGAATTTTCAAAATAATTCTTTAATTTCCTGGTTGACCCATTCCAGACCTCAAGCTATATTACAAAACTGCAGTCATCAAGACAGTATGGTACTGGCACAAAAACAGATACATAGATCAATGGAACAGAATAGAGAATCTAGAAATGAATCCTCAACTCTATGGTCAACTAATCTTTGACAAAACAGGGAAGAATATCCAATGGAAAAAAAGTCTCTTCAACAAATGGGAAAATTGGACAGCCACATGTAGAAGAATGAAACTGGACCATTTTCTTTTACCATACACAAAGATAAACTCAAAATGGATGAAAGGCTTAAATGTGAAACAGGAATCCATCAAAATCCTAGAGGAGGGGCGCCTGGGTGGTTCAGTGGGTTAAAACCTCTGCCTTCAGCTCAGGTCATGATCTCAGGGTCCTGGGATCAAGCCCCTCATTGGGCTCTCTGCTCAGCAGGGAGCCTGCTTTCCCTGTGATCTCTGACAGTCAAATAAATAAATGAAATCTTTTAAAAAAAAATCCTAGAGAGAAAACAGGCAGCAATTTCTTCAACTTTTGCCTCAGCAACTTCTTGCTAGACACATTTCTAAAGCCAAGGGAAACAAAAGCAAAAATGAACTACTGGGACTTCATCAAGATAAAAAGTTTTTGTACAGCAAAGGAAACAGTAAAAAACAAACAAAAACAAACAAACAAAACTAAAAGGCAACCAATGGAATAGGAGGAGATATTTGCAAATGTCTTATCAGATAAAGGGCTAATATCTGAGTTCTATAACTTGTCAAACTCAGCACCCAAAGAACAAATAATCAAATCAGGAAATGGGCAGAATATGTGAACAGACATTTCTCCAAAGAAGACCTACAAATGGCCAACCAGACACATGAAAAATGCTCAACATCACTAGGCATCAGGGAAATACAAATCAAATCCCCAATGAGGTACCACCTCACACCAGTCAGAATGGCTAAAATGAAAAAGTCAGGAAACAACGTGTTGGTGAGGATGTGGAGAAAGGGGAACCCTCCTACACTATTGGTAGGAATGCAAGCTGGTACAGTCACTCTGGAAAACAGTATGTATTTTCCTCATGAGGTTAAAAATACAGCTACCCTATGACCTAGCAATTGCAGTACTGGGTATTTACCCCCAAAATACAAATGTAATGATCCGAAGGGGCACTTGCATCCCAATATTTATTAAAGCAATTCCATAGTAGTCAAATTATGGAAAGAGGCCAGATATCCATCAACAGATTAATGGATAAAGAAGATGTGGTGTATATATACAATGGTATATTACTTAGTCATCAAAAAGGATGAGATCTTACCATTTACAGCGACATGGTTGGAATTGGAAGAGGTAGTATGCTGAGTGAATATAAGTCAGAGAAAGACAATTATCATATGGTTTTACTTATTTGAGAATATAAGAAACATAACAGAGGATCATAGGGGAATGGAGGGAAAATGGAGTGGGAAGAAATCAGAGAGGGAGACAAACCATGAGACACTATGGGAAAAAAACTGAGGGTTGCTTGGGGGATAGGGTAACTGGGTGATGGGCATGTGATGGGCTTATGAAGGAGGGCATGTGATGTGATGAACACTGGGTGTTATATGCAACTATTGAATTACTGAACTCTATATCTGAAACTAATAATGTTGGCCAATTGAAATAAGTTTAAAAAATTTTAAAAAATGAATCTTTAAATAAAATACTTATGATTCAGATAGATATCTTGACCAAGCTAATCTGAACTTAGAAGTGTAATCAAATTTTTACCATCCAGAAATGTCAACCTAGGTGAATAGCATCTATATAAACTAATACCTTCCTAAGACTTTATCTATCAGTGTATGCTTTACTTAGTTTCACATTAATATTTTTTATCTTAGATATAAGTTGAGGTGAGGATGTGTTTCTTTCTTCTATATATTGTGGTATATCCATAAAAATGAACACAGCATAAATGCTCATATTCTTGACATGGGTCTTCTTGTAATAATTGAATTAATTGTGTTTACATGTCTAATATGGAAGACTTGTTTATATTGTAGATCTGAGCAATGCCACTTTAACAAAATTCATTGTAAAAATAATGTGCCTAATGTTAAATATTTTAAAATCCAGAAATATATAGAGTAAGAATTTAAAGTCTTAAGTGAAACCCTTGTTTTCCCAGTTCCTTGCTTAGAAATAACCCCTAGTGATATATCCATGAGCATCTTTCAATCTTTTTATTACTCACTAGAAAACATATTTATATCCACTTTACAGATGAGGAAACTGAGCTATAAAAAGGCATATAACTCACCTAATGTCATATAATTAGTAAGTGGTGGAACAGGGAATTAAAAAAATGTAGGCAGTTTTATAAGTATTTTAACCAACTATCCTATGCTTCCTGTCTTATGCTGAAAATTAAAAATATATTTTAACATAAGGATATTATACTGCTCTTACTGTTCTGTGATTTGATCTTTATTCCTAATTTATTTTACAAATACATAACCTAGTTTTTATTGTTTTCCAATATGTGCATGGTATGTAAAAGTTAGCATTCACTGTATATAATTTCACGGCACATAG
This sequence comes from Mustela nigripes, assembly GCF_022355385.1. Taxonomy (NCBI): domain Eukaryota; kingdom Metazoa; phylum Chordata; class Mammalia; order Carnivora; family Mustelidae; genus Mustela; species Mustela nigripes. Next base: position 111,979,836 of record NC_081561.1, read on the forward strand.
GTTGTTAAATTTTTGACTGTTAAAATTAAGGAATGATCTTTATACATACATCTTTGTGTATTTGGGTGTGGGTGTTTTTGTGGGAGAAATTTTTAGAAGGGGAAATTGCCATGTCAAAGTATATATACCTTTTAATTGGCTTCCTTAAGGACTTAGTGTATGAGAGTTTGTTTTCCCAAATTTTTACCCACACAGAATATTTTCAGTCATTTCAAACACTTCTGTTTTTCTTTTTTATGATTTTTATTTGAGAGAGTGACAGAGAGAGAGCATTAGTGGGTTGAGGAACAGAGGGAGAAGCAGACTCCCTGCTAAAGCCTGATGTGGGGCTCAATCCTGGGACTCCAGGATCATAACCTGAGGTGAAGGCTGATGCCTAACTGACAAGTCACCTAGACACCCCTCAAATATTTTTCAAGGTAATATGTAAAAAACCAGGATTGATTTTTCTCTTGTTTGTGATTTCATGCTAATATTGAAAGTTGACAACCATCCACTCATGCACATGTTAATTGAGTTCCTCCTTTTTTGAATTACTTATATGTTTCCCCCATTCATATTAGTTCAGTTACTGTTTGCTTATTGTTTGAAGGAACTCTATAGTTTCTATACTAACCATTCATTTGTGGAATGCACACTGCTAATATATTCCCACTTAAGTTTATCTCATGTTTATGATACTTAACTTATGATACTTATGATACTTAACTTATATCTTATGCTTATGATACTTAAATGTGCCAGTCATTCCTTTATCTTTGAGTTTTACATCACTGTTTGAAGATATATCAAAAATTTGTGGAGGTGTAGTAAGAACATAACTGAATTTATGGCCATAAATAGAACTGATTCACACCAAGTGGTGTTGGAGGAGAGGATTCTGGGTAGAATTCATCACATGACCAAAGGAATAGTGATGAGAGAAGAATACACAGGTATGCTTGGGGAAAATATTTATCATTTGGTGCGCTGGAGCTTCAAATATGAGGTAGGTGGTGGCAGCAAATGGGATTGGGAAAGATAAGTAGGTAGGTTCTCAATACTGGAGAAAAAGGGTGCTATACTCAGAAACTTGGAAATGTGCCTTATAACAATAAGGAACCACACATGGGGATGTGAAATAGTCACATTTGCATTTTATTAATAGAGTCTGAAAATTGCAGGAAGGCTGGATTTGAGAAATTCAGTGTATTGTGGTGACCTAAGAAGCTGCAGTAATAGAATAAATGGTGCTAAGCTAAAGCTAGGGTGCTGGTATTTTGAGGGAGAAGAAATGAGGTCCTCTGTTGTTAGGACTAAATGTGCTAAATATAAAAAGAAATCAAATACTGTTTGTTTTATCTAAAATTTTTTATAGATTTTACTTATGTATTTGACAGAAATCACAAGCAAGGGGAACAACAGAGGGAGAGGGAGAAGCAGGTTCCTCACTTGAGCAGTAAGTCCTATGTGGGGCTTGATTCCAGGACTCTGGGATCATGATCTGAGCCAAAGGCAGGCACTTAACTGACTGAGCCATCCAGATGCCCCTAGTCTATCTAAAATTTAAAAATTTTAATTCCTAAAAGTCTTTATGTCCTGTTAGCCATGTTCAGCAATATGCCACAAAAAGCTGAAATCACTACTGGAATATTTTCTACTGACAATGTTTAGAAAGCTTATGCTACTGCCATATATTTTCTATAATTTAATATATAATACCTAATGTGAATTGTGAATAAAAACATAAATGTATGATTAATTTTTCCTTACTCTTAAAAAGCAAAATTCAACTACGTAAATTTGAAGATCAAATTGGCTTTGTTTAAATGATTTATAAATCTAGCAAGTAGATGAGAAGTCAGTGGAGTTATACAAAATGTAAGGTTTTATAAGGAGAAAAAGGTGAAGGAAGAAAGTTATTAGGGGAAAAAAAAAATGTATTGTTCCAGGCAAGGTCACTTTCCATTAGGGGGAAAAATAGAAGATTTTATGCAGATTACCTCATCTTACTTTGCGGGATGGAGAGGGCCTCTATAACAGATTACCTCATTGGGGCTGATCAGAAAATTCCTGACTGACTGGTTAAGACTTATGTTTCTGGGAGAAGTTGAAACTGCCATTAGATTAGGTATTAAGTCACATTTGGTAACTTGGCCTAAGTGATGTCATTTGGGGCCTGTGGTTTTCATTTTAACAATTCTCCCTGTATGATCAGTTTAACTGAGAGATTTGATAAAAATTTAAGGCATTGGTGGTACTCTCAGCTACTGGTCTGCACTTCCTGTAGCTTTTACTGATCCGGTGTGTGATAGTCACAGATCATGGGTGTTTGCTTATTTTTCTGAATCCTTGTGATATTCATAGGCCACAATTTACGTCCACAATCCTTTAGTTATTTTCTTAACTTGTCTGATGTTCCAATCTTAGAACATCTGCTTGATATTTCGTGGCTGGGAATATACATTTAAAACTTTCCAGAGGACACAATGCACCAAGGAGATAACTATAAACAGGATAATTCCCAAATTTGGAGTGCCCTTCAGAGCCAGGGTCCTCAAGATCCAAACCAATTAAAAAAAAAAAAAATCCAGATTGAAGGAGTCATTTTTAAAGCCAAGTGCCTTATTTAGTGATCTTTTGTAACCTGAGTTTTAACTTCCACAAAAATATTAATCCAGATACAGCAGGTGGTGGTAGCCACAGCACAGACACCACCTTGCTCACCTAAAAGATTATCAAGGGCTATCCAATTATCAGGGACTATTTTGGCTTGAAAATTTAAGGATCTTTGTTGGGCCATTATTGTTTTAGCAGATTCAAAGTCTGCAATAATTTTGAGATTTTAAGATTTAAGAAGTTCTTGATCATAGGCTTATTTACATTTATCCCTAACCAGGTAAATAGGGACCTGCCAAAAGGAATAAATTCTGAATCACAAAGCCTCCTGGTAGGTCCTTTTTAACCCAATAATGTAAATTCAGAGAGTAGACCAATGAGATTTTGGTCAATGAGAGAACAGTTTTCAATGAGAAAACAGGTTTTCTCCCAGCTTGAAATAAAAGGTGTTTTTGTTGTTGGTTTTTGTTTTTGTTTTAATTCTAGAGCTCATCCTCCATCCCCTCATTTAGGAATGGCCTGGAAGATACAGATGAGGACATTATCTCTCCAGGCCAAACGGGAAAGGGAAAGAAGAAACATTTAAAGTATGAAATTTTGATTTGCTGTCTTGGGTAGAAGCAGTCTAACTCAATGTTAGCTATTTATCTTCCTCCGCAATTGGACTTAGAGGTCTCCAGCATCAGGTGGAACCTACTAGAGCTGTGTGATATGTAGCCAAAAGTATTAATACCTCCTAGTTATGAAGCATTATCAGTGGTCATGAACATTTGGTAAGGTCTTCCCAACTGAGCATGTGAACTATTTTGCTCTGATGAGGTTTCCAAAATAATAATCATGTCATCAGGTTATGATCAACAGGATCCTTTAAATTAGAATCCAGGAAGTTGTCTTTAATCTGTTAATAGTCTTGAGCATAAGATATTAGAGACTTACAATAGCTTCTGATAACAGCATAATACCTTCTAGATTCATTCAACTTCTCAAAAATGCAAGCTCTCATTATTTTTTATGCCTGATTGATATTACTTTGTATGTGTGTATCACATCTTCTTTATCCTTTCATCCACTGGTATGCATTTGGGTTGCTTCCATATCTTGATTAGTCTAAATAGTGTTGCAATAAACATAGGAGAGTATATATCTTTTTGAATTAGTATTTTCATTTTCCTTTTATATTAGCCATTCTGAATAGTGTGAGGTGGTATCTCATTGTATTTGTGATTTGTATTTCCCTGACGATTAATGGTGTTGAGCATCTTTCCATGTACCTGTTGGCCATCTATGTTTTCTTTAGAACAATGTCTATTCTGCCAATTTTTTAATCAAATTGTTCAGTTTTTTTGGTGTTGGGTTTTGTAAGTTCTCTCTCTCTCTCTCTCTCTCTCTCTATATATATATATATATATTCTTGATATAATTTTATATTAACATCTTATTGCATATATCATTTGCAAAAATCTTCTCTCATTAAAAAGGTTGTCATTTGTTTGGCTGATGTTTTTCTTTGCTGTATAAAAGCTTTTCATTTTGGTGTATTCCCAGTATTTATTTTTGTTTCTCTTGCCTGAAGAGACCTCTCCATAAATATGTTGCTAAGGCTGATGTCAGAGAAATTACTGCTTATGTTTTCTTCTAGGAGTTTTATGGTTTCAGGACTCACATTTAGATGTTCAATCCATTTCGGGTTTATTTTTCTGTATGGTGTAAAAAAGTGGTCCACTTTTCTCAACAACACTTATTGAAGAGACTGTCCTTTCCCCATTGTATATTCTTGCCTCCGTTATCATCAGTTAACAATATAGGTGTGGGTTTACTTCTGGGCTTTTGTATTGTATGGATGGAGGTTTCTGCGATTTGTCCTGCAAAACCTGATTATCCAACTTGCATGTACACAGGCAGGCTAAAGAATTGTTTGTGAGATTTGTGCTTCATGAATGATCTTGGGAGCCTGACTAGCTGACCTTAGCTGGCCTCCAGGTTAGAATTGGGCCTTATGGTCTGGACTCCAAGAGCAATAAATTTTGCCTTATATTCCCATCCATTCTGCGGAATGGGTATGGCTCCTTGAGTATGTCAAGACATGATAACATAGGAATGCGGCTGGCTCCCAATTGCACATAGGCAAACAAATCTTGAACTTCGGACCACATCACTTGGCCTATAAATATAGCCATTATGGGAATGGTCAGTTGGAAGTCTTACCTGAGAGGAGGACGCCCTGCTCAGACTTCTCAACTGGAGCTCCAGCCTGGCTATTTCCATGGCGCTTCCCCAGCTGATGTGGTTGGATGTTTTAAGTATCCAATTTGATGAATCTGCCTCATTCTCCTTTAATGCTTATTATTGCCCAATTTGTGTGCAGGTTTCCTTCTTCTTCTGTTTCTATTAGATTTTTATAATGTCAATAAAGTGTTTTTTGGGGGCGCCTGGGTGGCTCAGTGGGTTAAGCTGCTGCCTTCGGCTCAGGTCATGATCCCAGGGTCCTGGGATCGAGCCCCGCATCGGGCTCTCTGCTCAGCAGGGAGCCTGCTTCCTCCTCTCTCTCTGCCTGCCTCTCTGCCTGCTTGTGATCTCTCTCTGTCAAATAAATAAATAAAATCTTTAAAAAAAAAAATAAAGTGTTTTTTTTTCCTTTCAAAACTGAGACTATGACCGCCATGAATCTTTTACTTAGAACAGCTTTCTATCCCATTCCATTGATCTGTGTGTCTGTTTTTATTCCAATATAATATTGTTTTTATTACTATAGCTTTTGGTGTATTTCAAAACCTGAGATTATGATACCTCAAGATTGCTTTGGCTATTAAAGGTCTTTTGTGGTTGCATACATATGTAGATTGCTTTGGGTAATATGGACATTTTATCAACTCTTCCAGTCCAAGAGGATAGAATGATCTTTGCATTTTTTTAATTGACTTCAATTTCTTTCATCAGTATTTTATAGTTTTCATCGTAAGTTCTTTCACCACCTTGGTTCAATTTATTCCTAGACATTTTATTCCTTTTGGTGCAATTAGAAATGGGGATGTTTTCTTAATTTTTCTTTGTACTTTGTAATTAGTGTATAGAAATAAAACAAATTTCTGTATAGTAATTTTGTATCCTGCAAATTTACTGAGTTCATTTAACAGTTCTAATAGTCTTTTACTGGAGTCTTTGATTTTCTGTTTATAGTATCATGTCATCTACAAATAGTGACAGTTTTACTTATTCCTTATAACTTTGGATGTTTGATTGCCATAGCTAAGACTTCCAGTACAATATTGAATAAAAGTGATGAGGTAGACATCTTTGTCTTGCTCCTGATCTTAGAGGAAATATTTTCAGTATTTCCATATTGAATATGATGGTATCTGTGGGTTTTTCATATGTGGTTTTTATTGTGTTGAGGTATGTTCCCTCTAAATCCAGGCTGTTGAGAATTTTTATGATAAATGGATATTTTATGTTGTTCAATGCTCTTTTTGTATCTATTAGATCATATGGCTTTTACATTTCTTTTTAATGTTGATGCATCATGTTCATTGATTTGTAAATATTGAACCATCTTGTATCCCCAGAATAAATCCCACTTGATCATGGTAAATGATTCTTTTGATGTATTGTTGAAATTGGTTTGCTAATATTTTGTTGATTATTTTTACATCTATGTTAGAAATATTTGACCTGTAGTTTTTTGGTAGTGTTTTTGTCTAGTTTTGGAATCAGGGTAATGTTGACCTCACAGAATGAATTTTGAAGTTTTTCTTCCTCTTCTATTTCCTAGAATAGTTTGAAAAGAATAGATATTAATACCTCTTTACATGTGTGAATTTATCCATCTCTTCTAGTATGTCCAGTTTGTTGGTATATAACTTTTCATGGTATTCTCTTATAATTCTATGAATTTCTGTGTTATTGATTATTACTTTTACTCTTCTGATTTTTTTTTTCTTTCTGGATGAGTCTGCCTGAAAGTTTATCAATTTTAACTTTTCAAAGAATCTTCTCTTTGTTTCATGATGTTTCCTATTTTTATCTCTATTTCTGCTCTAATCTGTATTATTTCCTTCCTTTTACTAAACTTAGGCTTTGTGGTTTTTCTGTTTATTAGTTCCTATAAATGTAAAATTATATTATTTGAGATTTTTCTTGTTTCTTGACATATCACAATACTACTGTGTATCATTATCACTATAAATTTCCCTCTTAGACTACTTCTGCTGCATCCCAAAGATTTTGTCTGTTGGGTTTTCATTTATTTATCTCCATGTATTTTTTTCATTTCTTCTTTATTTTATTGACCCATTGCCTGTTTAACAGCCTGTCATTTAGCCTCTATGTATTTGTGTTTCTTCTAGTTCCTTGTTATTAATTTCTAGTTCCATACTATTTTGGTTGGAAAAGATGCATGATAGGATTTTGGTCTTCTTAAGTTTATTGAGATTTGTTTTGTAGACTAATATATGATCTATCCTGGAGAATGTTCTATGTGGACTTGAAAATATAGTTCATTCTGTTGGTTTTTTGGATAGAATGTGCTGTATAGATCTATAAGTCCATCTGGTCTAATGTATTGTTCAAAGACACTTATTTTCTGACTAAATGGTGTATCCATTGGTATAAGTGGAGTGTTAAAGTCCTATATTATTATTATCAATTTCATCCTTTATATCTAATAATATTTGCTTTCTGCATTTAGGAGCTCTAATGGTGGGGTATATTTTCAATTATAGTATCCTTTTGTTGATTGACCCCTTTATCACTATGTAATACCCTTCTCTGTTTTTTGTTCTTTAAATTTTACAGTCTTTTTTTTTTAAGATTTTATTTATTTATTTGACAGAGAGAGAGATCACAAGTAGGCAGAGAGGCAGGCAGAGAGAGAAAGGGAAGCAGGCTCACCGCTGAGCAGAGAGCCTGATGTGGGGCTTGATCCCACAACCCTGGGATCATGACCTGAGCTGAAGGCAGAGGCTTAACCCACTGAGCCACCCAGGTGCCCCAAATTTTACAGTTTTTAAAGAAATTTTATTTTGGGAATGTCTGGGTGGCTCAGTTAAGCATTTGCCTTTGGTCAGGTCATGATCCCAGTGTCCTGGGATTGAGTTGAGCATTGGGCTTCCTGCTCAGCTGGGAGCCTGCTTCTCCCTCTGCCTTTATTGCTGCCACTCTCCCTGCTTGTGTGCTCTCTGTCTCTGACAAATACATAAACTTTATTTTTACATTTTTAAAATATTTTATTTTGTCTTATATAAGTATACTATACTGGATTTTTTCTTTGTTTCCATTTGCATGGATCTTTTTTTTTCCCCCTATCCTTTCACTTTCAGTGTATAGGTCTTTAGGTCTGAAGTGGGTCTCTTATAGGCTGTGTATAGATGGGTCTTCTTCTTTTATCTATTCCACCACTCTACATCTCTTGATTGGAACATTCATGCCATTTACATATAAAGTAACTTTCAATAGGTATGTATTTATTGCTATTTTGTTGTTGTTGTTGTTGTTGTTGTTGTTGTTGTTATTATTATTGATAGTTCTTCTCTGTCCTTTTCTTCTGTTCTCTTGTGATTGATGACTTTGTGTAGTGTTATGCTTGGCTTTCTCTTTATTTTTTGTGTATTATGTTCTGGTTTTATAGTTATCATGAGGTTCATATATAACATCCTCAGTATATAGCAGTCTATATTAAGTTGATGATAAGTTAGAATAAATTCTAAAAGAACTTTTTAAATTTTCTCCCTCCACATTTTTATATATATATTGTCATATTTTACATATCTTTATTCATAATTTTCTGCCTTTCTTTTCCACTTAAAGAAGTGCCTTTACTATTTATTTTACAACCAGTTTAGTGGTGATAAACTCCTTTTTTGTTTTTCTGGAGAACTCTACCTCCTTCCATTCTGAATGACAACCTTGCCAGGAAAGTATTCTTTGTTGTAATTTTTTCTTCCTTTCAGCACTTTGATTATATATATCATGCCACTCTCTCCATGGCCTGCAAAATTTCTGCTGAAAATTCAGATGATAGCCTTAAGAGGTTTCCCTTGTAACATTTTCCTTGAAAATTCTCTTTATCTTTAAACTTTGGCATTTTAATTATTATGTGTCATGATGTGGACTTCTTGGGTTCATCTTGTTTGGAACTCTATGTAGTTCCTGATACTACATTCTGTTTTCTTCCCCAGTTTGGGTTGGTTTCATCTATTATATATATTTTTAAAAGATCTTTATTTATTTGACAGAGAGAGAGATCACAAGTAGGCAGAGAGATAGGCAGAGAGAGAGAGGAGAAGCAATCTCCCCGCTGAGCAGGGAGCCTGATGTGGGACTCGATCCCAGGACCCTGAGAGAATGACCCGAGCCGAAGGCAGAGGCTTAACCCACTGAGCCACCCGAGTCCCTATTATATTTTAAAATAATTTTTCTTCCCCTTTCTCTCTCTTCTTCTTCTGTGACCCTTATATGTGAATATTTTTTGCTTGATATTGCCCAAAACATTCCTTCAAGCTATCCTCATTTTTTTAAAATTCTTCTTGTTGCTGTTTAGCTTAATTGCTTTCCATGACCTTGTCTTCCAAATCAATGATCCAATGATTCTTCTGCATCTGCTAGTCTATTGTGGATTACTTCTAATGTATTTTTCATTGCAGTTATTGTACTCTTCAACTCTGGTTCTTTTTTATATTTTCTGTCTTTATTGAAGTTCTGAGTTGTTGCACTCTTCTCTCCAATCTTCTGATCATCTTTATGATCATTACTCTTAAACTCTTTTATCAGACATATTACTTATTTCTGTTTCATTTAGATATTTTTCTGAAATTTTGTCTCTGTTCTTTCATTTGGAGCATATTACTCTTTGTCCTCATTTTGCTTAACTTTCTGTGTTTGTTTCTATGGATTAGGCAGAACAGCTGCTTCTCCTAAACTTGAAGGAATGGTCTTGTGTATGGTAATCCCGTGTATAGACTGTGTGTGGCTGGTGACTGGGATGGCTGGAGCCCACCCAGAGAGCACCCTGCAGGACAGCTGAAGTGGGTACTGGACAGGGTGTCCAGGGTACTTGCTGTAGGGGTTACCTGAGTAGGGGCAACTGGAACCAAGGCTGATATGGACTGGGGTGACCTGGGGTACAATATGCAGGAAGTACCATGGGGCTGGCCCTGACTGAAGCCCAAACAGGCATGAACAAGGAAGTCCTAGAGCACTGTGTTCAACCTATTCCTTAGCAAGGCATCTCGAGCTGAAGTTTAATGGGCCTGGAGTGTTGTACTGCTTTGTGCTGGTGTGACCTTGGCATAATGGTTAGAGCTATAGTGTGTGCCATGCTGAGGCTGCTTTAGTGGAATAGTTGGGGATGGTGGGGTCTGGGGACTTGGGGCTCACTGAGATCATAGGACAGCTAGGCATCCAGATCCTGTAATCAAGGTGGACTGTGATAAACTGTGGTGCTCATTATGACCTTCAACCCAGAGAGAGTTCCATTAGCTACCCCATTGTTTGGCAGAGTTCCAGGGATCATTCCTCTATATCCTACTTACATTTTAAGTAAGCTTTGTCCTGTGCCTCAGGATATCTGGAGCTGGTGGGGGCTAGATATCAGGGATTGCTGAGGCAGCAGGGCAACTGTGGCATCCAAACCCTGTTCCCGTCTGTACCATTAAGATAGAGGGGAATGTGAACGATGGATATTGCCAGTTCCTCAGGGCCGGAGTAGTTCCAGTAGCTACACCTGTGTTTGGCAAACTTCTAGGACTGGATCTTTTATATTCTGGTTGCTGCTTTAATCTGTGGCTTTTTTTCTGTGCCCCAGGGTACACATATCTATTCATGATTTATCAGCACTAGCCCTCCCACTGTTGTTCTCAGCATCAGGTGGGATTCCCTTTTGTACTGTGTCTCTATTTCTCACACTGTTCTCTATGTGGTCTATCTCTTGTGCAACACCTGTTCAGTCAGCCTCTTCTTCAGGAAGAATTACTCTATAAACAGGTTTAGATTGGTTATGTCCAGGAGGGAGTGAGTTCAGGATCTTCCTATATTGCCATCTTGGATTGGAACCCCAGGGGGTAGTTCTTATCAAAATAAACAAAAATAAAAGAGGGGAAGGGTCATTTGGAACTTGACTTGGTAAGGACAAATACAAATCCTAAGTGTTTTTTCTACAAATAATAGATAAAGCTTTATGCATCAAGACAGATAATCTTATCTTATTCCACCTACCCAGAAAATAAACTCACACTGAGCTCTTATAGCTAGTGAATTTTGTATGTATTTCATGGTAACAATTTTAAAACGAAAGCTAAAAGTTAGCTGAGTATATTCATGTATGTTGTAGATATATGGCATTTTCTACCTCTGGGTAGTATTACTAGAATTCATAGAATAACTCTGTTTAGATGTTTGGAAGGCAAACACCTGTAAGGATTAGGCACTCTAAAACCTTCAGAAAGATAGATACCAACCCAAATGTTACTCAAGATCATGTGACCTAAAAAATACTTGATATGAAAGCCAGCTTAAGGTTGAAAGTCTAATTAAAACTTATGTGTCTTTAGAGTTATCAGCATTAAATATAAAACTTTTATTTTACCAGAGTTTACAGCCAAATAAGTTTGTTATCTCACACAAAATGTATCGACAATAAAATAGCTTAGGATAATGGCTGACTTTACCTAAGAAAAACTTCATTATACATTAGACAGTCTAAATATTATTACTAAGAACAAGTAAATTAAATAGATATAAGCAAGATAAAAGTTTTTAAAAATGAACTTTCAGCAATATTTATGTCTACTTTCCACATCTTTTTGGTAATCTAAAATATTGAAGTTTCTCTGAGTTAGGTTAAATGATGAGAATTTAAATTCATCAGATATCTAGGTCATTTCCTAATAAGACAAAATACTAAAGAATTACTCAGTAGAGGTTTATTTACTTTTGGTTTCTTATTTACAGAAACTAAAACAATATTTGAGTATGTTAATGCTACACTGGGAGGAAAAAAGCCTATACTTCTAGAAATTATGAAGTATATTCATAAATTTATAAATTTAAAGAATGCTGATATAACAGATGACAATTGGTTATTTCTTAGTTTTCACTATAAATTGAGATTCTGAGGTTTAAGAATTCTAAGTAATATGTACCATTAGAGCTACTAGAAATAATAAAAATATCTCCATGTGCCAGAAAAATTAGATGTTTTTTCAGTAAGATGGGGTTTAAGAAATAGAGATGCATTTTTCATTAAGGGTAAAGAAAGTAATTTTACCCTAAAATAAGCCTGATTATTTAAAGAGGAAAAATACAGGACAAAATCAAAATGTAGAAAAATACAGTTGTAGAAGGTTTGCAGAAAAGGTATATTTGAAATGAATTTTACTGTGTGGCCAAGCTGACTAAGATTGAAATGAACTTATTTAAAAATGGGTTTTAAAAGTAAATGGTACATATTTAGAATTTGTTTTGTTTTTTTCTCTGTTAAAAGGAAAGATTTTCTTGGACTTTTGCTTTGCTTTTTGATGATATTTTAAAGGTAATGAAACTTTCACAATCAAATTTTATAATGATCTATGATTCTGTTTCATCAAGTGTTTTAAAACCCTTTTAAAAACATTTTAATCTGGAATTTACCAAAGGATATGTTATGTAAATTACATGGGAAGTACTATCAAACAAGTAATACTAAGGTTTCTTTATGTTGCATTTGTAAGATTGTGGCACATGTAGATAAGTCCATTCTCCTTCACTTAAAAAAAAAACAAACAAACACATAATTGCCACACTACTGTAATCCTCACATTCTTGTAACATGGCAATAATCTACTCCTCAATCAGAAATTAAGACTGGTAAATGGTGACTCTTAAGTTAAAGATCAGTTGGGGCTGTGCAAAATCCAAAATGGTTGGTTGGGTCCTTCCAGTTCCCTGACAAATCTCCTTTTTTTGTTTGTTTTTTACATTCCTTTACCCATCATAGTGCCTTAAAGAGGACTCAAATTACAAAGAGTAGCAGTAAGACTGCGAAGTAGGAGGTTCCTGAGCTCATGTCATCCCAGGAAAACACTGAGATAGCAACTAAATTTATACAACTACTTCTGAAAATGAACTGAAGACTGGCCAAATAGACCTTCCATAGCTAATTGTAGAGAGAATGCCACATCAGAAAGGGCTGATGATGGTGTTGGGAACCAAACCCCCAGTGCAAATAACTGCAAATGGGATTTAAATAATAAAAATGCAGAAGAAAAAGGATCAGGTACTACCACTACTGGGGACCTGCACTAGGAAGAGAAGGAAAAGAGAACTATAGCCAGAAGCCAAAAAAATGGCAATGATTACTCTAAATGTAAATGGAATAAATGATCCAATCAAAACATGGGGGCACCTGATTGCACAGTTGGTTAAGTGTCTGTTGCTTGGTTTCTGCTCAGGTAATCCTTTCAGGTTTTTGAGATAGAGCTTCACATCAGGCTTCATGCTCAGCACAGAGTCCATTTAGGATTCTCTAAAATAAATCTTTAAAAAAACAATACCCAGTTGTATGCAATCAAACCTGAAGGCACATACAGACTAAAAGTAAAGGGATAGAAAAACACATTTATCTTGCAAACGGGAGCAAAAAAAAGTATGTAATAATAGACAGAAAGCATTAAATAATGATAAAAGATCAATCCAACAATCAACAATAGTAAATATCAATGCACCTAAATACAAAAAGCAAAAATTAACAGACATACAGGGAAAAATGAAAGTAATATGATAGTAAGGGACTTTAACACTTTACTACGTCATGAATATATTATCTAAACAGGAAAATCAACAGGAGAAACAGTGGTTTTAAGCAAACAATTAGACCAGATGGACCTAACAGATACAAATACAACTTTCAATATAAAAACAGCAGAATTTATCAGAGTACATTTTTTTTCTTCAGGTGCACATGGAATGTTATCCAGGAAAGATCACATTTTAGACTATGAAACAAGTCAATAAATTTAAGTAGGTTGAAATCATATCAAGCATCTTTTCTGACTACCACAGTATGAAACTAGCTATCAGCTACAAAAAAAAAAATCTCAACAATATGGAGGCTAACCAACATGCTACTAAATAGTGAATCTACAAAGAAATTTAAAAAAATTCAAAGGAGACTGGGAGGAGTCAAGATGGCGGAGATGTAGCAGGCTGAGACTACTTCAGCTAGGAGGAGATCAGCTAGATAGCTTATCTAAAGATTGCAAACACCTACAAATCCAAGGGCATATCGAAGAGAAGAACAGCAATTCTAGAAACAGAAAATCAACCACTTTCTGAAAGGTAGGACTGGCGGAGAAGTGAATCCAAAGCGATGGGAAGATAGACCCGGGGGGAGGGGCCGGCACCCTGCAAGCAGCAGAGCAACGGAGCACAAAATCAGGACTTTTAAAAGCCTGTTCTGCTGAGGTTCATCACTCCAGAGGCTAAACCGGGGTAAAGCCCACGCGGGGTCAGCGTGGCCTCAGGTCCCGCAGGGTCACAGAAGGATCGGGGGTGTCTGAGTGTCACAGAGCTTACAGGTATTAGAACGGGGAAGCCGGCTACAGAGACAAAACCGAGAGTGAGCTCACAGATTGGGGTTACCTTGAACTGGTCGCAGGTGAACTCGGAGCACAGCTGGAGGTCAGGCAGATGGGAGTTATTGGGCGCTGTTCTCTGAGGTTGCACTGAGGAGTGGGGCCCCGGGCTCTCGGCTCCTTCTGGCCAGAGACCAGGAGGCTGCCATTTTCATTCCCATCTTCCGGAACTCTATGGAAATCGCTCAGGGAACAAAAGCTCCTGAAAGCAAACCTGAGCAGATTACTCGGCCTGGCCCCTGGTAAGGGTGGTGCAATTCCGCCCGGGGCAAAGACACTTGAGAATCACTACAACAGGCACCTCCCCCAGAAGATCAATAAGAAATCCAGCCAAGACCAAGTTCACCTACCAAGGAGTGCAGTTTCAATACCAACGAGACCAGCAGAATTCCAGAGGAGGAGAAAGCAAAGCACGGAACTCATGGATTTCTCCCCATGACTCTTTAGTTTTGCAGTTAATTTAATTTTTTTTTTCAATTTTTTTCTCTTCTTCTGCTAAAATTTTTTAACTTTTATCCTTTTCTTTTTTAACGTTTTAAACTAGTTTATCTAATATATATATATTTTTTTCCATTTTATAATTTTTCTTTATTTGTTTTCTTTTTTTAATTGTTTCTTTTCTTTCTTTCTTTTTTTTTCTTTCTGAACCTTTATTTATACCATTTCTTCCCCCTCCAATTTGGGATCTCTTCTGATTTGGTTAAAGCATATTTTCCTGGGGTTGTTGCTACCCTTTTAGTATTTTACTTGCTCTTTCATATACTCTTATCTGGACAAAATGACTAGGTGGAAAAATTCACCACAAAAAAATGAACAAGAGGCAGTACCGAAGTCTAGGGATCTAATCAATACAGACATTGGTAATATGTCAGATCTAGAGTTCAGAATGACAATTCTCAAGTTTCTAGACAGGCTTGAAAAAGGCCTGGAAGATAATAGAGAAACACTATAGGGAGATATAAAAGCCCTTTCTGGAGAAATAAAAGAACTAAAATCTAACCAAGTTGAAATCAAAAAAACTATTAATGAGATGCAATAAAAATGGTGGCTCTCACTGCTAGGATAAATGAGGCAGAAGAAAGAATTAGCGATATAAAAGACCAAGTGACAGAGAATAAAGAAGCTGAGCAAAAGAGGGACAAACAGCTACTGGACCACGAGGGGAGAATTCGAGAGATAACTGACACCGTAAGACGAAACAACATTAGAATAATTGGGATTCCAGAAGAAGAACAAAGAGAGAGGGGAGCAGAAGGTATCCTGGAGAGAACTACTGGAGAGAATTTCCCCAATATGGCAAAGGGAACAAGCATCAAAATCCAGGAGGTGCAGAGAACGCCCCTCAAAATCAATAAGAATAGGTCCACACTCCGTCACCTAATAGTAAAATTTTCAAGTCTTATTGACAAAGAGAAAATCCTGAAAGCAGCCCAGGAAAAGGAGTCTGTAACATACAATGGTAAAAATATTAGATTGGCAGCAGACTTATCCAAAGACACCTGGCAGGCCAGAAAGAGCTGGCATGATATATTCAGAGCAATAAATGAGAAAAACATGCAGCCAAGAATACTATATCCAGCTAGGCTACCATTGAAATAGAAGGAGAGATTAAAAGCTTCCAGGACAAACAAAAACTGAAAGAATTTGCAAACACCAAACCAGCTCTACAGAAAATATTGAAAGGGGTCCTCTAAGCAAAGAGAGAGCCTAAAAGTGGTAGATCAGAAAGGAACAGAGACAATATACAGTAACAGTCACCTTACAGGCCATACAATGGCACTAAATTCATATCTCTCAATAGTTACCCTGAATGTTAATGGGCTAAATGCCCCAATCAAAAGACACAGGATATCAGAATGGATAAAAAAACAAAACCCATCTATATGTTGCCTACAAGAAACTCATTTTAAACCCGAAGGCACCTCCAGATTTAAAGTGAGGGGGTGGAAAAGAATTTACCATGCTAATGGACATCAGAAGAAAGCAGGAGTGGCAATCCTTATATCAGATCAATTAGGTTTTAAGCCAAAGACTATAATAAGATATGAGGAAGGACACTATATCATACTCAAAGGGTCTGTCCAACAAGAAGACCTGACAGTTTTAAATATCTATGCCCCTAACATAGGAGCAGCCAACTATATAAACCCATTAATAACTAAATCAAAGAAACACATTGACGATAATACAATCATAGTAGGGGATTTTAACACTACCCTCACTGAAATGGACAGATCATCCATGCAAAAGATCAACAAGGAAATAAAGGCCTTAAACAACACACTGGACCAGATGGACATCACAGATATATTCAGAACATTTCACCCCAAAGCAACAGAATACACATTCTTCTCCAATGCACATGGATGATTCTCGAGAACAGATCACATCCTCGGTCCTAAATAAGGTCTCAACTGGTTCAAACGATTGGGATCATTCCCTGCATATTTTCAGACCACAATGGTCTGAAGCTAGAACTCAACCACAAGAGGAAATTTGGAAAGAACCCAAATACATGGAGACTGAACAGCATCCTTCTAAAGAATGAATGGGTCAACCAGGAAATTAAAGAAGATTTGAGAAAATTCATGGAAACAAATGATAATGAAAACACAATGGTTCCAAATCTGTGGGACACAACAAAGGCAGTCCTGAGAGGAAAATATATAGCGGCACAAGCCTTTCACAAGAAACAAGAAAGGTCTCAAGTATACAACCTAACCCTACACCTAAAGGAGCTGGAGAAAGAACAAGAAAGAAACCCTAAACACAGCAGGAGAAGAGAAATGATAAAGATCAGAGCAGAAATCAATGAAATGGAAACCAAAAAAAAAATACAACAAATCAACGAAACTAGGAACTGGTTCTTTGAAAGAATTAATACGGTTGATAAACCCCTGGCCAGACTTATCAAAAAGAAAAGAGAAATGACCCAAATAAATAAAATCATGAATGAAAGAGGAGAGATCACAACTAACACCAAAGAAATACCAACAATTATAAGAACATACTATGAGCAACACTACGCTAACAAATTTGACAATCTGGAAGAAATGGATGCATTGCTAGAAACATATAAACTACCACAACTGAGCCAGGAAGAAATAGAAAGCCTTAACAGACCCATAAACAGTAAGGAGATTGAAGCAGTCATCAAAAATCTCCAAACAAAAGCCCAGGGCCAGATGATTTCCTGGGGGAATTCTACTAAACATTTAAAGAAGAACTAATTCCTATTCTCCTGAAACTGTTCCAAAAAATAGAAAAGGAAGGAAAACTTCCAAACTCCTTTTATGAGGCCAGCATCACCTTGATTCCAAAACCAGACAAGGATCCCATCAAAAAAGAGAGCTATAGACCAATATCCTTGATGAACACAGATGCGAAAATTCTCACCAAAATACTAGCCAATAGGAATCAACAGTACATTAAAAGGATTATTCACCACGACCAAGTGGGATTTATTCCAGGGCTGCAAGGTTGGCTCATCATCTGCAAATCAATCAATGTGATACAACACATCAATATAAGAAAGAACAAGAACCATATGATACTCTCAATAGATGCTGAAAAAGCATTTGACAAAGTACAGCATCCCTTCCTGATCAAAACTCTTCAAAGTGTAGGGATAGAGGGTACATACCTCAATATTATCAATGCCATTTATGAAATACCCACTGCAAATATCATTCTCAATGGCGAAAAACTGAAAGCTTTTCCGCTAAGGTCAGGAACATGGCATGGGTGTCCATTATCACCACTACTATTGAACATAGTACTAGAAGTCCTAGCCCCAGCAATCAGACAACAAAAGGAAATTAAAGGCATCCAAATCAGCAAAGAAGTCGTCAAATATCACTCTTCACAGATGATATGATACTATATATGGAAAATCCAAAAGACTCCACTCCAAAACTGCTAGAACTTGTACAGGAATTCAGTAAAGTGTTAGGATATAAAATCAATTCATAGAAATCAGTTGCATTTCTCTACACCAACAAGACAGAAAGAGAGAAATTAAGGAGTCCATCCCATTTACAATTGCACCGAAAACCATAATATACCTAGGAATAAGCCTAACCAAAGAGGCAAAGAATCTATACTCAGAAAACTATAAAGTACTCATGAAAGAAATTGAGGAAGACACAAAGAAATGGAAAAATGTTCCATGCTTCTGGATTGGAAGAATAAATATTGTGAAAATGAATATGCTACCTAAAGCAATCTACACATTTAATGCAATTCTTATGAAAGTACCATCCATCTTTTTCAAAGAAATGGAACAAATAATCCTAAAATTTATATGGAACCAGAAAAGACCTCGAATAGCCAAAGGAATATTAAAAAAGAAAGCCAAAGTTGGTGGCATCACAATTCTGGACTTCAGGCTCTATTACAATGCTGTCTTCATCAAGACAGCATGGTACTGGAACAAAAACCGACAAATAGATCAATGGAACAGAATAGAGAGCCCAGAAATAGACCCTCAACTCTATGGTCAACCAATCTTCCACAAAGCAGGAAAGAATGTCCAATGGAAAAAAGACATCCTCTTCAATAAATGGTGTTGGGAAAATTGGACAGCCACATGCAGAGAAATGAAATTGGACCATTTCCTTACACCACACATGAAAATAGACTCAAAATGGATGAGGGCCTCAATGTGAGAAAGGAATCCATCAAAATCCTTGGGGAGAACACAGGCAGCATCCTGTTCTACCTCAGCTGCAGCAACATCTTCCTAGGAACATCGCCAAAGGCAAGGGAAGCAAGGGCAAAAATTAACTATTGGGATTTCATCAAGATCAAAAGCTTTTGCACAGCAAAGGAAATAGTTAACAAAACCAAAAGACAACTGACAGAATGGGAGAAGATATTTGCAAACGACATATCAGATAAAGGACTAGTGTCCAAAATCTAACAAGAACTTAGCAAACTCAACACCCAAAGAACAAATAATCCAATCAAGAAATGCACAGAAGACATGAACAGACATTTCTGCAAAGAAGACATCCAGATGGCCAACAGACACATGAAAAAGTGCTCCAGATCACTCGGCATCAGGGAAGTACAAATCAAAACCACAATGGGATATCACCTCACACCAGTCAGAATGGCTAAAATCAACAAGTCAGGAAATGACAGATGCTGGCGAGGATGCGGAGAAAGGGGAACCCTCCTACACTGTTGGTGGGAATGCAAGCTGGTGCAACCACACTGGAAAACAGCATGGAGGTTCCTCAAAATGTTGAAAATAAAACTACCCTATGACCCAGCAATTGCACTACAGGGTATTTACCCTAAAGATACAAACGTAGTGATCTGAAGGGACACGTGCACCTGAATGTTTATAGCAGCAATGTCCACAATAGCCAAACTATGGAAAGAACCTAGATGTCCATCAACAGGTGAATGGATCAAGAAGATGTGGTATATATACACAATGGAATACTATGCAGCCATCAAAAGAAATGAAATCTTGCCATTTGCGACAACGTGGATGGAACTAGAGTTTATCATGTTTAGCGAAATAAGTCAACTGGAGAAAGACAACTATCATATGATCTCCCTGATATGAAGAAGTGGTGATGCAACATAGAGGGTTAAGGGGGTAGGAGAAGAATAAATAAAACGAGATGGGATTGGGAGGGAGACAAACCACAAGTGACTCTTAATCTCACAAAACAAACTGAGGGTTGCTGGGGGGAGGGGCTTTGGAAGAAGGGGGTGGGGTTATGGACATTGGGGAGGGTATATGCTATGGTGAGTGCTGTGAAGTGTGTAAACCTGGCGATTCACAGACCTGTACCCCTGGGGATAAAAATATATGTATATAAAAAAAATTCAAAGTAAATTAAAAAATACATGGAGACAAAAATAAAAGCAAAATGGGCCCAAATCTTTGGTTCTTATCCAAAGCAGTTCTAACAGGGGACCATACCAATGTAGGCCTGCCCGAAGAAATGAAGATTTCAAATGAACAGTCTAATGTACACCTAAAGGAAATAGAAACAAAAGATGTCTAATACTAGTAGAGATAAGGAATTAATAAAGATTAGAGCAGATCTAGAGCTTAGAAAACCATGGGAAAGATTAATAAAATTGATAAATCTTTAGCCAGACTTACCAAGAAAAAAGTAGACACAAAATTAGAAAAAGAAGAGAACTACAAAGGATTGTAAGAAAATACTATAAAAAGTCATATGCCAAAAATTGAACATAGAAGAAACCTAAAAAAGGAAAAAAAAATGGATATATTCTGAGGGACATGAAATCTTCCAAAATAAATCAGGAAGAAAATAAAACATCTGAACAAATTAGTACTAACAAAATGGAATCAGTAAAAAAGGAAAAAATTAAATAAACCAAGGAACCCAAAATCACCCTCCCAACAAACAAAAGTCCATTTCCAGATGGATTCACAGGTGAATACTACCAAACATTTAAAGAGTTAATTCCTATTCTCCTTGTAAAAAATAAAAAATAAATATAAGGAAAGCTTTCAAATACATTTTATAAGGCCAGCATTACCCTGATACCAAAACCAGACAAAGACAGTATAAAAGAGAAAGTTATAGGCCCACATCCTGATGAATATTGATGCAAAAATCATCAACAAAATATTAGCAAAGTGAATTCAACAATACATTGAAAGAATCATTCACCTCAATCAAGTGGGATTTATTCCAAAGACATGAGAATGGTTCAGTACGTGAAAAATCAATGTGATATACCACATCAAGAAAACAGGAGATAAAAATAATTTAGTCATCTCAGTAGATGTTGAAAAATCATTTAACAAAATTAAACATTTTTTAATGATTAAAAACTCTCAACAAAGTATGCTTAGAGGGAATATACCTCAACATAATAAAGGCTATATATGAAAAACCCGTAATTAATATCATACTTAACAGAGGAAAAGCTTTTTCACTAATTTTCACTAAGATAAGGAACAAAACAAGCCTATCCACTCTTGCCATTTTTTTTTTAAGATTTTATTTATTTGACAAGAGACACACAGCGAGAGAGGTAACAGAAGCATGAGGAGTGGGAGAGTGAGAAACAGTCTTCCCACTGAGCAGAGAGCTGATGCGGGACTCGATCCCAGGACCCTGGGATCATGACCTGAGCTAAAGGCAGATTCATAATGAGTAGGCTGCCCAGAGGTCCCTACTCTTGCCACTTTTATTCAACATAGTACTGAAATTCTTAGCCATAGTATTCAGACAAGAGAAACAAAAGGCATCCAAATTGATAAGGGGAAGTAAAACTGTCACTATTTGCAATAACATGATACTATAAATAGAATAAAGATTCCAGCAAAAATTATTAGGAGTAATAAATGAATTCAGTAACATTTCAGGATACAAAATCAATATAAATAAATTATGGCATTCCCAGATATTAATAACAAGTTAGCAGAAAAAAAAAAAAAAGAAAGCATTCCCATTTACAGTGTACCACAAAGAATAAAACCCTTAGAAATAAATTTCACCAGGGAGGTGAAAGATCTATCTGCTGAAAACTACCAAATACTGATGTAAGAAATTGAAGATGACACAAACAAATGGTCATAGGTTAGAAGAATTTAAATAGTGAAAATGTCCATGCTACCTAAAGCAGTCTATAGACTGAAAAAGATCCCTATCTAAATACCAACAGCATTTTTCACATTACTAGAATTATCCTAAAATTTATATGGAAACATGAAAGACCTCTAATAGCCAAAACAATCTGGAGAAGAGAGAATAAAGCTGGTATCACAATCCCAAATTTTGAGATATAGTAAAAGCTACAGTAATCAAAACAATATCATACTGGCACAAAAACAGACATATAGATGAATGGAATAGAATAGAAAGCCCAGAAGTAAACTCATACCTATATGGTTAATTGATGACAATGGAAGCAAAAATATGCAATAGGGAAAAGATGGTCTCTTTAACAGATGGTTTGGGAAAACTGAGCCATTTTCTTACACCATACACAAAAGTAAACTCACAATGGATTGAGCATCTAAATATGTGTCCTGAAACTGTAGAATTCCTAAAAGAAGACAGAAACTAATTTCTTTGACATCAGTCTTAACATTTTTCTAGATACATCTCTTCAGGCAAGGGAAATAAAAGCAAAGGTAAACTACTGGGACTACATCAAAATAAAGAGCTTTCATTGCAAAGGAAACTGTCAACAAAATGAAGACAACCTACTTAATGAGAGAAGATTTTTGCAAGAGAGAAATCTGATAAGGGGTTAATATCTAAAATATATACAAATTCATACAACTCAATAAAAAAAACTGTTTTAAAAATGTGTAGAGGGACCTTAATATACATTTTTTCCAAAGAAGACATACAGATAGCCAACAGACACATGAAAATATGCTCAACATCATTCATCAGGGAAACGTGCATCAGAACCACAATGTGATATCACCTCACACCTGTCAGGTTGGTCAGACTCAAGCAGACAAGAAATAACAAATGGTGATCAGGAAGTAGAGAAAAAGGGAAACCTCTACAATTGTTACTGGGGATGGAAATTGATGCAGTCATTGTGGAAAAATTAAAAATAGAAATACCATATGATCCAATAATTCTGCTAGATAATTACCCAAAGAAAAGGAAAGCACTTCATTTGGAAAGATATATGCACCCTTTTGTTTATTGTAGCATTATTGACAATAGTCAAGATGTGGAAGTAACCCAAGTGCTCATCTATAGATGAATGGATAAAGATGATACATATAGAGAGAATATTGCAATTACACAACCATAAAAAAGAATGCTAAAAAAATGGGCAGAAGATATGAACAGACACTTCTCCAATGAAGACATACAAATGGCTATCAGAC
The DNA here is from genome assembly GCF_022355385.1 of Mustela nigripes. NCBI lineage: Eukaryota > Metazoa > Chordata > Mammalia > Carnivora > Mustelidae > Mustela > Mustela nigripes. The sequence continues at coordinate 112,002,894 of NC_081561.1, forward strand.
ACATGAAAAAATTTTCATCATCACTAGCCATCAGGGAGATTCAAATTAAAACCACATTGAGATACCACCTTACACCAATTAGAATGGCCAAAATTAGCAAGACAGGAAACAACATGTGTTAGAGAGGATGTGGAGAAAGGGGAACCTTCTTACACTGTTGGTGGGAATGCAAGTTGGTGCAGCCACTTTGGAAAACAGTGTGGAGATTCCTCAAGAAATTAAAAATAGAGCTTCCCTACAACCCTGCAATTGCACTACTGGGTATTTACCGCTAAGATACAGATGTAGTAAAAAGAACGGCCATCTGTACCCCAATGTTTATAGCAGCAATGGCCATGGTCGCCAAACTGTGGAAAGAACTAAGACGCCCTTCAATGGACCAATGGATAAGGAAGATGTGGTCCATATACACTATGGAGTATTATGCCTCCATCAGAAAGGGTGAATACCCAACTTTTGTAGCAACATGGACGGGACTGGAAGAGATTATGCTGAGTGAAATAAGTCAAGCAGAGACAGTCAATTATCATATGGTTTCATTTATTTGTGGAGCATAACAAATAGCATGGAGGACAAGAGGAGATGGAGAGAAGGGAGTTGAGGGAAATTGGAAGGGGAGGTGAACCATGAGAGACTATGGACTCTGAAAAACAATCTGAGGGTTTTGAAGGGGCCAGGGGGTGGTTGGGGGAACTAGGTGGTGGGTATTAGAAAGGGTATGGATTGCATGGAGGACTGGGTGTGGTGCAAAAACAATGAATACTGTTACCCTGAAAAGAAATTGAAAAAAAAAAAAAAGAATGAGATCTTGTCATTTGCAACAACAGAGATGAATCTAGAGGTTATGCTAAGTGAAGAGACAAATGCATGAATAGAACTGATAGTTGTCAAAGGGCAGAGGTTTGGGGGATGGGCAAAATGTGCAAAGGGGAGTGGAAGTTACAGGATCCCAGTTATAAGTTATAAATCCCAGAGTGAATAAGTCATGGGGATATAAGGTACAGCATAGGGTATATAGTCAATGTATTATAGTGGTGTTGTATGGTGAAAGATTGTAGCTGTTCCTATGAGCATATCATAACCTATAGACTTATGGAATCACTATGTTGTACACCTGAAGCTAATGTAATATTGTAGGTCCATTAAACTTCTGTTAAAAAAAAAAAAAGATCACCCCAAAGTCTGGATTTAAAAGAGATGGTAGATAAGCATTCCTAGAGAAGACCAGATAGAACATTGAGCAATTACATTTTAGTGCACAGGGGAGAAAAGCAAAGTCCTCCTACAAGAACTTTTGTTCCTTCAAGGCCATAATTTTTTGTAATAATTACAAGCCTTTTGAGATAAATAGAGTTTGGGGGATTGGTAAGAAGGATGGGTTATCTTTTATTTGTGTCTGGTCCTATAAAGACTAGATTTGTAAAACAAAGATAACTATTTTTAATTCCTCAAAGAATTATTTTGGCTCTTAAATCATATCAAAGGACTGACAGATCCATCCACCTATGAGCATGTTTTCACCTCTTATACACTGAGCTTAGAGAAGACCTTAAAAAAATAAATAAATAAAATTATATTAAGCTCTGAATATCAGCTTCCAATTTGGCTAAATTTCTGATCATAGAGTTATGAAATCCTTTCTAATATCTTGTCAGGCTTCAGCCAGAACAAACAATAAATATTTCTGGCAGTATTAAACAATCTTATGGACTCAAGAAGTGTTATCAAAGAGTACACAAAAGATACTATCTTAATAAGATGTAGAATCACTCCCAAAGATAGCCAGAGAAACAACCAACACTGTGTGTCCCAAGCAGTTAGAAAGTCAAGCCCTATTCCTGGGACATGGACTGAAACAAGCAAGAAGGACATAGCTATTTACAGGAGAGGAAGCATCGATAACCAGTTGGTCTGAATTTAGAGCGGAAGGGATAATGTGAAATTTTCTCAACCAGGCTCAGGAGATATTCTGCTTATAAAAAATCTTTAGCATCTTCCCTAGGTTCAAGAAATTTTTTTTTTAAAGATTTTATTTATTTATTTATTTGACAGAGAGAGATCACAGGTAGGCAGAGAGGCAGGCAGAGAGAGAGAGAGGAGGAAGCAGGCTCCCCGCTGAGCAGAGAGCCCGATGCGGGACTCGATCCCAGGACCCTGAGATCATGACCTGAGCCGAAGGCAACGGCTTAACCCACTGAGCCACCCAGGCACCCCAAGAAATTTTTTAACTATGGTCCTTAGTTTCACCTTTGACAAATGAATAAAAGATAGCTGAAGAGGATTACCTATAGCTTTGAGTGGTCCTATTCTAAAAGGTCATGTTTAATAGTCTCTTTAGAGTGGAAAGGCAACTTATTTTTTTTTTACCATATTTAAATTCAGTTAACATAGAGTGTATCATTAGTTTCAGATGTAGAGTTCAGTTATTCATCAAACACTCAGAGCTTATTACATCACATGCTCTCCTTAAATGCCCATCACCCAGTTATCCTACCCCCCTCATCCACCTTCCCTCCAGCAAACCTGTTTGTTTCCTATAGTTAAGAGTCTCTTATGGTTTGTTTCTCTCTCTGATGTCATCTTATTTTATGTTTCCCTCCTTTCCCCTATGATCCTCTATTTTGTTTCTTAAATTCCACATGGTAATATTTCATCCTTTTTGATGGCTGAGTAATAGTCTATCGTGTACATTACCACATCTTTATTCATCTGTTGATGAATATCTGAGGTCTTCCCCAGGCAATTTAAACAAAGGATCAATAGGATGGCTGTTCAAAGGATAGAGGGTAGCAGTAGGAGTTGTATTGGTCTTATGGTCTCTAATTTTGGGTATTTTTCTCTTTAATTTTTTTAGTAACTTTTGCAGTAAATCTTTAATGAAGCTATTTTGGAATTTTTTTTAAAGATTTTATTTATGTATTTATTTGACAGACAGAGATCACAAGTAGAGAAGTGAAGCAAGCAGAGAGAAAGGAGGAAGCAGGCTCCATGCTAAGCAGAGAGCCTGACATGTGGCTCTATCTCAGGACCCTGAGATCATGACCTGAGCTGAAGACAGAGGCTTAAACCACTGAGCCACCCAGGCACCCCCTATTTTGGAATTTTGAAACCTTTTGGAGGCTTCTCTGTTTTAGTAAAACAGATATCCCACTCACTTTGGAACCCTTCTTTTCAAGGGTGCTTCTTACATGATCTTACCTAATTAGAATGCTCTCCCAAATAGCCAATGTAATTCCACCTTATTTTTTAATAACTTCTTTTTTTTTTAACTTGCTACATATCTGCAATTAACTGCAGTTCTTGAACATAAAATAAGCAGGGATGCTGGAATGTGGCTCTATCAACTCTCTAGATAGAAAGGATTTTTTTTTTTTTTTTTTTTTTTTTTTAGCTAGGACTTGGGGTTTGGGGCTTCTTAGAGTTAAACTAATACCTATGAGGGACTTGCCATTGGGTTGGGATTTGTGGGTGCTTTGCAGTATGCCTCATTGCATGTGCTAAACACAGGAATCTTTGAGTTAGGTGGTGGGCACTCTAACAGCCATCTAATGGTAGAATCCTGCCCTCCATTTTTTGAGGCTTTTTGGCCTGAGATCCCTGGCATTGTTTGCACAAAACAAGAGAAATAAACATGGACCTCAACATACCAGCAGTAACCAAAAGATGTCACTGCAGACTGGCTAAGACCGTGCACATCACCAGCTAATTGGCATTGTGGACTAAACCAACGGATTCAATTCAGTGAGACTGCAATCTAGAAATGAGGAAAGGACTAAACCTGAAAATACCAGTAGATAGGGACTGTGAATTGGAACTGGGGAAGTTATTCCAATGTGAAACTGCAGAATAAACCAAGGACTAAGGATTGGAACTCTATGGAGCCTCCAGTTGATCTAGACTGACTGACCTGTTAACTCTGAATTGGAGAGCCAATTAAATCAGTAGCCCAAATGCAAAAGGAGCGGAGCTCAAACCTAGAGGGACTTACCCATGGCCCTCAGAAAAGGCAAGAAAGGCAGTGAATTCAAAATGATTCACAAGGTACCACACCTTTTTTTTGTCCCAAAATGCTGTCAGAAGTTTGCTTCAGATCACTGTCACCAAATCTGTTAAAAAAAAAAAAAAAAAAAAAAAAAAAAAAAAAGAAAGAACAAAATTCAAGTGAATTTGAAGATCTAATTGGCTTTATTAAGTGATTTATGAATCCAGCAGTATCCCATCTAGCAAGTAGAGGAGAACTCTGGGTAGCTATAGAAAATGAAAACTTTTACAGAAAGAAAGGTAGGGCCAGAAAGTTATTAGAAAAACAAAAGGATTATTCTAGGCAAGATCTCTTTCCTGTAGGGGTAAAAATGGAAGCTTACAGGCAGATTGTTTCATCTTACTTTGGTAGACGGAGAGGACCCATGTGACAGACTACTTCATTACTGGTAATCAGAAAATCCCAGACTGACTGGGTAAGATATATTTCTGATGATGTTGAAACTGCAATTAGATTAGGTGTTAAGCCCTGGTTTGGTGACTCAGCCCAAGTGATGCCATTTTGGGCCTGTGATTTTCTTTTCTTTTCTTTTCTTTTCTTTTCTTTTCTTTTCTTTTCTTTTCTTTTCTTTTTTTAATTAAAGATTTTGTTTATTTATTTGACAGATAGAGATCACAAGTAGGCAGAGAGGCAGGCAGAGAGGAGGAAGCAGGCTCCCTGCCGAGCAGAGAGCCCAGATGCGGAGCTCTATCCCAGGACTCTGGGATCATGACCTGAGCCGAAGGCAGGGGCTTTAACCCACTGAGCCACGCAGGCGCCCCTGTGATTTTCTTTTTAACAACTCAGTCATTAATATAAAGAAAACAGGCATTTTCTGAATCCCTACTGTATATCTTTACTACTTTCTATATTATCTTTCATATAGAGAAAAAAATAATATAAAGAAAATAATACAAAAATATTGTAACTCTTTGACATAGGAATCGGAGTCTCAGAAAGTGAGTATGTATCTCACAGAATGGTTCTAGATTTCAATTTAGATCTTCAGTTTTAAACAACATGCTTTGGCTTATAATACCTACTACCTAGAATTTAAAGATTACACTTGAAATGTATAGTATTGGAAATAGAAGTCAGAAAATTTTAAATTACATAGACTTATTTTTAGTTTCACAGATCCTAAAAGTAGGAGAAATTTACATTCAAAGAGATAGATCACCTTCACTAGTATTTTGGTCTTTAAGCATTTAAATTATTTTGACATAATGTTTCACAGTTGTCCAAGTAGAAAATAAGTCAAACCTTTATCATCTCATTTATCTGTAAGACAAAAAAAAAGCAAACAAAAATTTTAAATTAAATCTTTAAAAGTTGATAGTATCATAGTTTATATTAGAATATTTCAGTTGGAAATTAATTAAAGATGAGCAGAAAGAACATAAATAACTTTTCTAATGTTTCCTTAATTTTTTTATATGATTACTAATGTGCTCTGAAATATATACATAAAACAAATAGAAGCAGATTATTAAGTGGTGATTTTTACTGACACGATTTAATTAGTTAACTTTTTTAGAGGAAGATATCAGCTATAGTCTCTAATATGGCTTAGAGTTCAAAATATTAAGCTGCGTTCTTTAATTTCATGATTTACAACAGTAACAAACTATGTATAAATGTTTAATACCAGTGCTGACATTTTCCCTTACCAAATGTTCTCTGTTGTTTTTGGCAGTCTGTGTCAGATCTTAGTTTGATTGGTAGAGCATTAGTTTACTTCTTGTCAGTAGGTTTCTCTGCTTTAATCAGTCTTCAGATTAAATGGATTTTATTGCACCTGGAAATAAATAACAGCATGTAGCAGTTTTGTCTTAAAATAGATCAAACTTAAGCCATGAACCAGAGGCATGTTTTAGAGCTGAACATCTTCTGTTTTGATTGGTGAAATCTATCTGAATTTCTGAATTTGCATGAAATATGCATATATATGTATAATTAAGTAAACATTTTTTTCAAAAAAATTTAGTTCTGTTTGAGTGATATTAATAGATCATTGCTATATCTTGTAGGGGTTTACTTTTATTTACATGAAACTTTTTTCCATATTCATGGAACTAGAATGAAATTGAATTTTGTATTTAAGGGATCAGAACAATTTATACACACTATATAGCATTTCAGATTTTCTCTTAATGCTTATTTTTTCTCTAAGTAGTTTTTAATTAATCACTGATAGAGATCAACAACAATATGAATGGGATGAAGGAGAGATTAAACACAAAATTTTAAGACCAGGAGACATTAATCTCTTAAAGGCCGTTTCCAGTTCCTTTTGTATGTTGATTTCCTACTGACCTACTTATTTTACATGTTTTAAATGCTTACATCATATGGTATTTGGTCAGAGTTTGATAATGTAAATGATGATGTGAATATAAAGTGCAGCAAGGTAAAGTAATCACACACTTTAATTGGTCAAGGAAGGAACAAGAAAATCACATTAGTCTTCTCTTTCTGTACTCACTTATTGCCGTGACACAAAATGCATTATAGGAGAAACCAGAGGAGAAGGACTGATTGATGTCATGTCCTTTACCATCCGCTTCTAAAATGGGTGGTTGACTTGTTTGTGGAAAACAACTTGAACATTCTTCTTAGCATTTCAGCTGAAAAGGAAGTCAGGATATTCACTGAAATCTTGTTTTTATAGTCAGCAAGTAGAATTGTTAATGATCTTTGAAAAGCAACTTTAGTGACTTAGAAAAATGTTGCCAGATTGTAACCAGTCAAGGGGAGATTTGGGAAATAAGGAAGGAGAGAAAGCAGAATAGCAATACTTAGAAGTGGCCTCAAAAGACTAGAAGGCATTTAAAGATTTATGTTTATCTATGAGACATAAAATCAAAGAACTTTTTTTAAAGTTATGACAAAAAATTGAGCACATTTATAAGCAGAAGAGATCATTGGTGGCAAAAAGGTTTTAGACAATGCAGAGAAAGGGATTGTTAGCTAGAGCCAAGTCGCTGAGTATGTAAACTAGAGTGGGAGAGAACTGGGAGATGAATTAGCTTTCACCATGGGGAGGGTGATACCTCTTTTCACTTTAGAACAAGATTCTCTAAATCATGTTTCTACATCCCTGAATCTACAGATAAGAACAGTCGAGGAAATAGGAAGTCAAGACAGTAGGACTCTCCACTGGATAGATGAGAATTTCTGATAATATATACTATTTTTGTTCCTTTAAGAGGAGATTAATTATGTCATAACTTAACTATGTAGCAAGGACTCAAAGAGTAAAATCTCCAAATATTTTACAGTTTAGGTTTATGATCTCTTTACACGTCCAGTGAACACTTTATATTTTCTTTTGACTCAGTCCAAATGTTATCAAATCAGAATGAGAAAATGAGTTATTCCCTGACATACGAAATGGAAGGAAATTCTCTTATATTTTTTCAAAAGTATTTTCCAAATACATATGTTCTAAAATTTTATCTCTTGATGTCTTCCTTTTTTAGTTTAATTTTCCTTGAGATGAATGACCTTTTTTTTTTTCTTTTAGTAACCATTTTTGCTCACTGCTCCTTAGGAAAGGACTCCAATCTCCCCAGCCAATTATAGTTTCCATTTTTAATAGAATCTCAGCATATGTGGTTTATATCTTCAGGTTTTAAAAACATTTGTTCATCTCTAATTTTATTTGAAGTGTGTAAACATGCATAGTCCTATGGCTTGTTTGGAGAAATTAAGTAAAAAGTAGCATTTTTAGAACTGATTTAGTGCCCACTATTTTGTGAAATGAGGGAATGCATACATAGCTCAGACCAATTCATTTGTATTTATTTTGGAGGCAATGAGACCAAGAGAAGTCATAAGAAAAAAATTTTAAGGTTTTATTTATTTATTTGAGAGAGAAAGAGAGAGAATGCACAGGGGCCAGGGGAGGCACAGAGAAGTAGACTCCCTGCTGAGCAGGGAGTCTGACCTGGGACTGGATCCTCAGACTCTGGGATCATGACCTGAGCTGAGGGCATACACTTAACCGACTGAAACACCTAGGTGACCAAGAAAATTTTTCTAAGGCAAATTTTATTTCACCCCTTTGGGTTACTTACTACCACTTTCTGTCTGATAGGAATGATTTCAGTATGGGAATAAAGAAGAAATTATTCAAGATAAACTCTCTGTGCCAAATTACCATTTGTTTTTGACTCCATGTAAACACTTATTCTCTCCCGCTCCTCCTGTTAGGACAGTTAGACAAGAGGATGGCACAGAGTTTGTGTGTACATAGCGGCAAAATATGTGGATCACTGCAGTCTGCTCCAACAGAAATCAAGTGATCTAGATGTTTTAACTTAAACACAAAACATTTGGATTATTTGAATTTTTAAATACATTTAAACAGACCAACTATTTTTTTAAATTTTTAAATTTATTTTATTTTTTTTATTTTAAATTTTTTATTTTTTATAAACATATATTTTTATCCCCAGGGGTACAGGTCTGTGAATCACCAGGTTTACACACTTCACAGCATTCACCAAAGCACATACCCTCCCCAATGTCCATAATCCCACCCCCTTTC
>NC_081561.1:112016466-112041043 GCF_022355385.1 Mustela nigripes
TTTTTTTTTTTCATCTTAAAGATATGAGAACAAAATGCAGGTGGGAGTGATTATCAACTTTGATTTTATGATTAAAATTCAAATTATTTTTGCAGTTAGAACAAAGTGCATGTTCTTTTTAACATTAAGTGAAAATGATGACATAACTATGAGATTAATGAGCAAACTAAAAATTAAAAGAGACTAGTATAATGGCAAATACCAATATTAGCATAGTCCTCTGTTAAGTTGAAAGGCCCAAATCAAATTACAGATATGGAGTTTACTTCAATTAAAGTTAATATAGAATTAATGGAGAGCAAATTTGTTTTCCTGTTTCATTTTATTCATGGCAAATGTTAAATTTCTTACTCAACTATTAAATTTCTTATTCATTTGTGTAATATTTTAGTGTCTGTTTTCCCCATCTAGATTAAGATGAAATGATTTTACCTGTCTTAATAGATTTTAAACATCTATTATGTGGTGACTAATAGTGGTTGAATAAATTACAGGTGACAAACTATTAACAGTGAGTTTTCAGAGAGGGAGATAATCAAAGTTATTATGTGCTAAGAACAATTTTAAACATTCTATACATATTAACTTATTTATTCCTCCCAACTACATTCATGAGGTTATTACTATTATCATCTACATTTTACAGAAGGTTAAAAATGTAAAGAGAGAATAAGTAACTTGTCAAATGTCCCACACTAGTAAGTGTGGAGAAAAATTGCAACCTACCTGGCTTTCTGGACCAGAGGTACTATGATAATTTTTGTTTCTTCTGACATAGGGATGTGTTCAATGTTGATGTAAATATCTGCCTAAAAGGTTTTGTTAATGTTATATATTTTAACATATGAGCAATAACATCTTATTCCCAGAAATTTTCACTATGAAAACCACAGGAAAATTATCTTTCAGTAATAAACATTGCTGAGAATAGTTTTTAATAAAAGAAGTTGTGGGATACTTACCAAGATTACTTTAAATTTAATAGAAGCTAAAATCTCTGAGATTGGTTCCTATTGTTACAACACCAGGTTGAAATATCATTCAATTCAGCTTCTAGAATATTACTGGAAAAAGAGATTTTGAGGCCAAATATAAATTTTAATTCCAGCTCTGACATTTATAATCCTTCCTAGATTTATATGAGTCACTTAATCTTTTTGAACATCTCCAATACTCTTTTCCTTGATCTTAAAATGGTTATAATGATGATGCTTAAATTGTAAAAACCAAAAGGGAAACACACAAAATGCCTGGAATGTAATGGAAGCTCAAGAAAGGTTAGATGTGGCTTCCCTTAGATTCTATACAGTTGGAAACAGTAAATGAGTAAAATGTAAAATGAGTAAAAGAGTAAAAAATTCCAATATAATTGGAAAGAGTTAAAACCCTTCAGGAGTTACAAATTATCACATATATTTTGGGAATCTTTCAGTATATTCTTCAACCAGTTATTGAGCTGTCTCATAAATCAGACACAAAATTACATACCAGGAACTTATGTTATTAGTATGGAACAAAACAGGTATGACTTTTATCCTCATGGAGGTTACATTCTGGTAGAGAGGAAAGGTATTTAACAACTAATCATATACTTGTTAGAGAGGCTTCCAAAGGGAAGGAAAACAAAGGCAATGTGAACTGTTGGGACTTCATCAAGATAAAAAGCTTTTGAACAGCAAGGGAAAAGAAACAGTTGATAAAACCAAAAGATGACTCATGGAATGACAGAAGATATTTGCAAATGACATATCAATAAAAGGCTAGTATCCAAAATCTATAAAGAATTTATCAAACTCAACACCTAAAGAACAAATAATCCAATCAAGAAATGGGCAGAAGACATGAACAGACATTTCTCCAAAGAAGATGTACAAATGGCCAACAGACATATGAAAAAATGCCCAACATCACTCAGCATCAGGAAAATATAAATCAAAACCACAATGAGATACTAACTCACATGAGTTAGAATGGCTAAAATGAACAAGTCAGGAAATGACAGATGTTAGCAAGGTACAAATATAGTGATCTGAAGGGGTACCTGCACCCCAGTGTTCCTGGCAGCAATGTCCACAAAGGCAAACTATGGAAAGAGCCCAGGTGTCCATCAACAGATGAATGAATAAAGAAGAAGATGCCATTTGTAACGATGCGGATGGGCTAAAAGCTATTATGCTAAATGAAATAAGTCAATCAGAGAAAGACATTATCATGTGATCTCACTGATATGTGGAATATAAGAAATGAAACAGAGGATCATAAGGGAAGAGAGGAAAAAAAAAAAAAAAACAAGACAAAACCAGAGAGGGAGAAAAACCATAAGAGACTCTTAATCTTAGGAAACAAATGGAGGGTTGCTGGAGGGGAGGGGGATAGTGGGATGGGGTAACTGGGTGATAGACATTGAAGAGGGCATGTGATGTAATGAGCACTGGGTACTATATAAGACTGATGAATCACTGACCTCTATCTCTGAAACCAATAATACATTATATGTTAATTAATTGAATTTAAATAAAAATGTTAAAAAATTACAATTACAGATTATGATATAATTTGGTGAAAAAACTAGTTAAATTAGTTAAGAATGAGCTGAGGAAATAGAATATTACTCTTCAGGTGTAGCATGAGGTTAGTGATTCAACTAATTTAAAGAAGACTGTTGTGTCAGAGTGATAAAAGGTCCTCTAAGAGTGGCTGTATTTGGGCTGGAGATCATACAGGTCTGGCCCTATAATTTAAGTTTGGGAGTTGAACCCTATTTGAAAGGAAATAGCAAACCCAAGAAGTCTTACATGAAGAGTAGTACAAAACTTAATTTATATTTCTGCAGTATCACTTATCTATTCTGTGGAAAATGGATTGGAAGAGGTCAAGAATACAAGAGTGAAGACTAGCTGGAGGTATTTATAGTATTCCAATGTAGAGAATATTGTGACAGGGCTAAGGTGACAGAAATTGTGAGGGAACAATGTACCTATTATAAGTATGCTGTGGAGGTAGTCTCTGAGGCTTGGTAACAGATTATCTGTATAGGTGTGAATTGAAGCTGTTGAGAATGCCCCCTCTTAACCTACGGGGAAAAAAGAAAGAAAGAAAGAAAGAAAAATTTCCCAAACCCCTCACCTCCCCAGAAATCCTGGGTAGGTAGAAGAGCCATTTATTGAGAGTGGGGAGATTAAAGGAATAAGGAAAGGGGAAAACTGAACATGTTAATTTTGAGATGTTTAAGAGTAATCCAGATGGATGTCAATATCTGTTTTGTAAACCTGAAAGTTAGAAGAAATGGTCTGAGCTGGAGACAAAATTTTTGGAAAATACTAGTTTATCTATAGGAAGTTGGTAAAGCCATGGAAATGAAGAGATCAAGAGCAGAATATAGATTGAAAAATGAAAGAGGCTTACACATGAGCCTTTCTTTGGTTTCTTCCAGAAATTGACTAAGTCAGGGATTTAAGAACAAGTAGTCTATTTGGGAAGAGCTAGGAACACTGGCAGAGCAACATCAGAGGGACACAAGGAAGAGAAAATAGCCATATAAAGCACATTATTTAAGCCGGATACCATTCTAAAGCATAATCCCATGGCACAATTCTTGGAACTTAAGTAAATCACACAATTTACAATTAACCTATGAAAAGGACACAAGAACCCTAGAATATTTTTGCCAAAACCCACCTGTCATTGAGGATAGCTATTCCCAGAAAGAGTTAATTACCTAACCCTCTCAGTCTATTCCAGGTGAGTAAAAGGACATTCTTTGTTTCTAAGAAAGCTGGATTAGCAACAAAGATATCATTTCTGACCAAAATAAGAGAAGTTTGGGTTCATGATGGAGGATGAATGTTTGGGAAACTTGGATTGCCAGATTAAATACATGCAAAGCTTGAAACATATTTATACTAAAAATTATTTATCTGAATATTATATAATATTATATAATATTATAATATTATTATACTCATACTTTTTGTTTTGTTTGCTAAATCTTGTAACCCTAGTTGAAATGAGCTGAAATGTGAATGAAAAAAGAAAAATTAGTGACATGGAAGCAGCTGATAATTGGGTGTGTGTGGAAATAGACATAGCAGGGAAGGGACTCACATTGTTAGTATTTTGGATATGTCGTACTATAGCATATATGAATGCCAAGGGAAAGATGCAATTCATGAGTAAGAGGTAGAAGAAAGAGAGCAGAGAGTTTAGTAGATTGAAGTAGTATACAGGAAAAACGGGTTTTTTCCTTCCTTTGTAGGGAAAAACCTGTTCTTCCCTGCTATAAGATTTTTCCTGTGTAAATCTCTTTGAATATTCATATAGAATATTCATGTTGAACACTTCACTTCAGACAACTTCTGGTCACCAAATCTACGGAGGCTTTATCCCTTTACGGGAATTCTCTGTGACACCAGCTGGAATCTTAATTCTGACACTCTACCTGGAGATAGCACCAGATCCCACAGGTTAAGGGCTCAGTCCCCCAAAACTGCTACCCAATCCCCACTGCAGAAGCCAGTCACAAACCCAGATAATCACTTAAACTTCTGACCAACTAGCTATAGATTAGAGATTCCTGATCTATAACAACAACACCCTCCTAAGGTTTAATTTGCTAGAGCAGCTCACAAAACACTTAATGTTTATTGGTTGATAAAGGATACAGGTCAACAACCGGATGAAGAGATAAGCACAGGGGCTTCTGACCCCATAGAGGTGGATGTGTTCACCAGCCCAGAAACTCTCTAAACCCTGTTCTATCAGGATTTTATGGAGGCTTCCTCACATAGACATGATTAGTTTATTTGCTCTGTTTCTAGCCCTCTCCCTTCTCAGGATGCCTACTAAAGGTGGAGCTGAAAATTCTAAGCTTCTAACCAGGGATTGGTCTTTCTGGTGACTAGCCCCCATCCAAAAGCTATTCTGGAACCCACCCAGAGTCAGTTCAGTAGAACAAATAATGCTCCTAGTACTCTTATCACATAGGAATTTGTAAGAGTTTTGAGAGCCCTGTGTCAGAGATAAGTCAAAGATCAAATATTTGAGCAAGACATGTTGCTAGTGCTCCTTCTTTCACTTAGGAAATTATAAGGGTTTTATGAGTCTGTGGAAGGAACCAGCGACAGACTATCTATCTATCTATCTATCTATCTATCTATATCTATCTATCTATATATAAAATTATTAATATATATATATGCAGGTAGTTTTTGTTTGTTTTGTTTTTTTCTTTATCTGAGAGATAAGAAAGAATGGAGGGTGATTGATTCGGTGGATGAAGATGGATTGACTTTGATTGGAAGTGAGATGCCTGAATGGTAATATAAAGCAGGAGACAAATTTTTTTAAGGGATTTTGTTTATTTATTTGACAGACAGAGATCACAAATAGGCAGAGAGGCAGGCAGAGAGAGATTTTATTTATTTTATTTATTAATATTAAGATTAAGATTTATTTGACACAGAGAGAGATCATAAGTAGGCAGAGAGGCAGGCAGAGAGAGAGGTGGAAGCAGGCTACCTGCTGAGCAGAGAGCCTGATGTGGGGCTTGATCCCTGGGCCCTGGGCCCTGGAATCATGACTTGAGCCGAAGTCAGAGGCTTTTAACCCACAGAGCCACCCAGGTGCCCCAAAAATTTCTTAAAGAAATTTAGAAAAATGCTAGGTATTTTACCAGGTAAGGAATCAAAATTTTAGCAGACATAGGGGAAGTATTTTGGAGACAGGACAGGAGCAGTGTGTGGCGTAGAAGAGGATGCGGGGCTGTGGGCACATGTCTGACCTTCAGAAGGGCTCACTGTGGTAGGGGATAAGTATAAGCAGGGACAGAAGACAGGATGGGATCAGACTGGAGAAGACTGCAGACATGAGTCTGGTACAGGAAATATGTTTACAAGCAGAATAAAAATCTTTTAAAATGAGGGGCGCCTGGGTGGCTCAGTGGGTTAAAGCCTTTGCCTTCGGCTCAGGTCATGATCCCAGTTTCCTGGGATCGAGCCCCACATCGGGCTGTCTGCTCCGCAGAGAACCTGCTTCCTCCTCTCTCTCTCTGCCTGCCTCTCTGCCTACTTGTGATCTCTGTCTGTCAAATAAATAAATAAAATCTTTTAAAAAAAATCTTTTAAAATGATATAATTAACAATGTTCTTTCTAGAATGCTGTCAATGTGTATACACACAGACATGCACACATATACTTGGGGATGGATTATTTAGGCATAATTGAAATGCTTTAGGTTTTTCAGAGGTTAATCACATTTTCTTCAAGTTTAATATTAAAAGATTGGTAATTGAAATCCTTTTTAAATATCTCAAAAATATGGGGTGACTTTGTGGCTCAGTGGGCTAAGTGGCTGCCTTCAGCTTGGGTCATGATCCCCAGACCCTGGATCGGGCCCATGTCTGGTCTGCTTCTCCCTCTCCTTATGCCCCTCTACCCTCTGCTTTTGCAAAAAAAAAAAAAAAAGAAAGAAAGAAAAAAAGAAAAAGAAAAAAAAATCTTTAAGAAAAATAAATACCTCAAAAGTAAACTAATACGTTTCTAAAAGTTTTTAGTCTATTGAATGTTTAAGCAATTATTTTTGCATACTCTTCTAATGCACATATAACCATGACAGAAGTAACAACTGATTTTAAAATACAGAGTAATAGTTAACCAAAGGTAAGCTAATACATGTACTTGTGTTGCAACCAGTTGAGTAAATCTCTTTGGACATGAAAGATAACAGATCCTACTTACTACCTTGGAACTACAGGGGTATAGCCATAGTTCTGTGCTTTGGGGTATGATTAATGAGCTCTGTCTTCAGTTATATTAAGAATTGAGTGAAAGTTTAACTACCAAAGAACACATACATCACTCCAAAAAGAAGCTGTGCTGTGTACATTTCCCTTGGAGTTAATAGAGAATCTTAAGAAAAATAAGCACTGAAAAGTCAATAGTTGGGTCCTTCTAGGTAAGTTAGTCAACTAACTGTGTAATGAATCACTGCAAATTGAAAACTTAGAAGCAAATTGCATATATTTGAGTTTAAGGCATAAAAAATAATTCATTACAAAATAATGCACCCTAATCTGAATGCATAATTGGAAAAAAATGGCAGTCCAGTAAAAATCAACCAGGTGTTGGTCATGATTTTGAAATATATGAAGGAAATAGATATATGAATATAAGTTCATGCTTTAAAAAAACCCTAGGGGCACCTGGGTGGCTCGATAAAGCATCTGCCTTTGTTCAGGTCATGTCCCAGGATCCTGGGATTGAGCACCACATAGGGCTCACTGCTCAGTGGGGAGTCTATTTCTTCCTCTCCCTCTTCTGTTCCCCTGCTGTGCTCTCTCTCTTTCTGTCAAATAAATAAATAAAATCTTCTAAAAAATAAAAAACATAAATGTTAAGAATTAGGAAATAGAGACTATATGTTAGAGCATATCAACATGTATTCATTTTATTTTTTGTATTTTGAAATATCTACTTCATATTAAAATGTATGATCTTTTAACTTTTTACCATGTATTTTTTGCCTAATAACAAAAAGTAAAAGTAAAAAATTAATCTACACAAATATCAAAGTACACTTATCCTAATAGCCAGTCAGAATATTTCACCCCCCCAAAAAAGAATATTTTTCCCCAGTAAATGGTTTTGTTTTGAATGATTGATTTTTTACTGGTTCTGCCACCAGATATAACAGCAATAAAACTGATTCAACTACAATGTTAGCCCATCAGCTCTCTGAAATCATTCTAACTCACAAAATATATAGTTATATCAGTTTTTTTTTTTAATCCCTATTGTCTATATATACCATAATGTTGTCAGGGGTCTGAAAGTGTAATTGATACACTCTTGTGATACTTTCATAAGAAGGGGGCACTTACTTTCATTACTATTTTGACTGTTACACGCCTTTAATCCTTAAAAACAAATAGAAACTAGAAATAATAAAGGTAATCAAAACATCGTATATGACAAATCAATCACTTAATTATGTGGCATTTAAACAAAGGTAGTCTTAATTCATTAAACACACACAACCAAACACTGATCCAATTATTGATTCAACAGTGAAGCCTTGCCTAACTTTCTAGTTCATATTGCAACTAAGGGGAAATTCACATGCCAGCCCACCACCGCTTAGATGGGCACATGCAGTCACAGAGACAAGACTAGAATAATCACCAGGACTCATTTGCTTTTCCAACTAAGGACTATTCATTAATGACTATTTCCTTGAAGTAGCTACATGATTTTTTTTTTTTTTTCCATTTTAACTGTTACGGTAATGTCAATTTGGGAAATCCAGAGGATTTGAATACCAATACATTTAGTAATTATTGGCAGTAAACTGCCAACTTACTTATTTGTTTCTGTAATTTAATTTATACTTTTCTTTTGTATTCTCTATTCTTTATTCAATTTATAGAACAAATTAGGATCTTGTAATGTACTTACTTGAAAAACTTATTTGAAGGTTTCATGTGAAAAATAAACATATTGAAATGGCCTTATTACACTCATTTACTATTAACCCAGTATAAAACCTATTATAAGATACATATGTATGGGGAAAGGCAGGTTGTTGCCTGTAAGGAGAATATATAGAAATAAAGTGAACAACAGAAGAAAGGCTTTGCTTTAATAATCTCAAGGAGCTACTCAGTTTTAACTGTGAAGACCTGAGTTCAGGATACTTTTCTGATTTACAGGAGTCAGTCTTGAAGGTGAGATTTCTCCAATCCTGCTCTGTTGGTGCCATGATATGTACTCAGCACGGAAGACTTATAACCATGTGCACAAACTTTAAAAGTTCTTTCTTGGTACTTTGTGCTCACTTATAAGTGCTGTCTTTGGGTTAGCTTATTTTCACCATGCAGTCCTTTCCTTTGTCTATAATCTGGGAAACATCTTCATGCTAAATCTCACATAAGATTTTTGCCAACTTTATTCTTATTCGGATGTCATCCAGAAGGTGGTCAATTTCAAACTCTTAGATGCTCACTCAAGAAATATTTTATAACATGAATAGTGCCATGAATTAAAACCTTCAGGCATGTGAAAAAGATTATAAAGTTTTTTTTTCCTTAGATTTTATTTATTCATTTGAGAGAGAGACAGCAAGAGAGAGCACAGGCAGTGTGAAGGACAGGGGGAGAAGCTAGCTTCCTGCTGAGCAGGGAGCCCGATGGAGGGCTCCATCCCAGGACTCTGGGACATGACCTGAGCCCTAGGCAGATGCTTAACTGACTGAGCTGCCCAGGTGCCCATGAAAAAGATCATAAACACAATATTCAGAATCTAGTTCTGTCTAGATCTTGCAATAAAATGAAAGGTGTTACAGAGATTACACAGTCGAAGGTATGGTGTTATGATCAGAGCAAGCACAAAGTACTCAGTGTTCTAAACAAACAAATGGACTATGCAATAAGGTAGACATAGAAGTAGGGAGCTTTCTGGATTATCTGATAGTCATTCTGTTTGCTTGACAGGAGAGATTTTGGTGCTGGGACTGTGATCAAGATCATAGAGTAAACAATCTTTGCTGACTCACTTGGTCCCATACTGTTGGCCCGAGGGCCATAATATTTGCTTCACAATATTTGCTTAAAGCTAGCATTTGCTTCTTTCACAGTGTCAGCTAGCATGATGCTATACAACTAAACTTGTTTCCAGCATTCAAGAAGTCAGATTTCTTACAACCACCAGAATTTTTGTCTTCTCTTGAGAAACCAGAAGCACAGCAATCCTAAGACCACTCTCTTAATTAAAATGATCAACTGGAGCTGATTGTTCAGAAAGGAACACTGCTTCTCCAGCTCAGCACAGCCTCTGTCAATCCCTGGGGCTTCCCCGGCACCGAGGCTGTCAGTCACCTACCTGACCATGTACTAAAGTCTGGCTTAAGTCACTCATTTCCATTACGCCTGGCTGCCACTGGCAACCCGTCTGACCCCTTACCATCGTGCATTCGGTCTACTACGCTTGTCTGCAGTTACCAGGGCTACAATAAGGGTCTTACTTCAAGGTCCCTTTCATCCTTCCAGACAAGAACATTTTTTTTGTTTGCTTGCTTTGTCCTGAGGGATTTGGTTATGCCATTGCCTACCCTTTTCCTCTGGGACCCTTACTTGTCCAAATATTTTGTGTCTAAATGTCTTTCGTGTAATAAAGGACTAGTGAAACCAACTGAAGTTTCAGCTACTTTTTAAAGAAATAAGCTAAAAAAAAAGTACAAGTTCTGATACCAAGGGTAGAGATGAACATACTGTGATTCGGAGCACTAGGACCATATGCATGTGAATCCATAATGCTTGATCTTTCTTTCTGTCAAGATCTTATTTTTGTGGCATATTTCACAGTGTGTTAGGCAGCATTAGTAATTTTAGCCACTCTGTCATATTTTACTGTTCCGCTTTCAATTCTCTTTATCTGCCTTAAACATTAAAACACAAAGAATGATGCAATAAGCATTAATTTCTAAATATCCAGAAAATATTAACATTTAGTCAGTTTTTCTTTATATTAAAGAATTATTTGATCCCTAGTCAGGCTGATTTCCTTCCTTTTGTCTGAAGAGTCACCAGTATCATTAATTTGATATGTATCATCCCAGTATTTTCAATTTGTACTATAGAAAAATATATCATACTTCTGATTTATGAATATAAATTTTGTATCACATGTATAACTAAGCAAAATAGTCTTTCAGTTATATTTTAAATGTATCCATATTAATAAGTTCAGTTCATATATTTATGTTCTGTATACTATCCCATAATATATACATCATATATGTATACCCTACCGATGCTTTCAATTTTTTCCTCAAATCATGGCTATAGCAGTTCTCCCTAGAAAATATTTTTCCATTCTTTTATTTCCAATGTTTTTGGATTATTTTGTTTCAAGTATATGGCTTACAAACTTTGTGAAACTGAATTATATTTTAATGTAATTAGATAAACTTCTCCTTATTAGGTTATATGAATGTCTGCATTTATTTTTATTTTTTTAATATTGTGTTTATTTACTTGAGAGACAGAGCATGAGTGCGGGGAGGAGGGAGAGGAAGCAGCAGACTCCCCACTAAGCAGGGAGCCTGATGTGGGTCTTTATCCAGGACCCTGAGAACTGAGCCAAAGACAGACACTGCTTAAATGACTAAGCCACCCAGATGCCCCTACTTTGATTTTTAAACATGTTAATTTGTCTCCTATTTAGCATGTTTGTCTTTCTTTGTCCTCTTTTTCTCCTTTCCTAGCTTCTATTTGACTAAGTATTCTTTTATTGTGTTTCCCCACATACTGGTTTGGATGTTAACAATTTTTTCACTTACCATCAGTTTTTTTAAGGTCACACTTAACCATGAAGCAATCAATATCTGTATTTTCCAAATGCTGTAAATATCTTTTTCCAATGCTTTAACTCTGAGCTCCTTAATTCTACCTTTCATATTATTGTTTCAGATATTTCATATTTTTAATTCCCCCACATTGGTACTCTTATAGTCAACATTTAAGTTTATGACATGTTCATATTTGCTTCCTAGATTAGTTTCCTTAGCATTGACTCACACACGTAAAGACAGAATTTAGCATTAAAGACTTTCCTGAAAGAATTATTAAGGGAATTAATGTTATTTGGGGGAAAAAAAATTCTTGGACATAAACAAGCTGCAAAAAGGGATGATGACCAAAGAAACTGTTTAAGGAGGATCCACTTTGTGACTTAAAATGGCTTTATCATTTTACTTTTTTATTTTGTTGGGATCAGAGTGAATGTGTCCAGGGCCTTTCTTGGATTTTGGAATTTACTGGGATTTTTTGTGGCTTCCCTGCCCCATATCTTGTTTGTCTTTCCAGATTCATTCTTCACCTCCTCCCTTCTGCTATCCCAAATGTCTGATCTCTGTGGAATTGCATCAATGGATATCTCACTTTTCTGACTTCCAGTTGGTTTTGTGTATTGGGAAGCCACAGCAGGGGAGTGGATGAGGGGAGAACAGAAGTATAGGCTTCATTTAATTACCCTTCTAGGATTATAACATCTCCCCTCTCCTCTCATGCCTGTAGACTATAGTCCTAGGTTATTACAGCACTCCTTCTGCTCCTACCCCCACCTTTGTAAATAGTCACCTTATAAATAAACCCTCCTTAATTATAATTTAAGTGTGGAATTTATTCCCATTGGGATAAACATGGTTATCCTTTTGGCAACCTTTTTTTTGTGTTTTTGTTGTTTAGATAGAAAGGAAGTGTATTTGTGTGTATGTAAACATATCTAAATCTATGTCTATATTCATAGCTCTAAATGTATATCTAATACCATTGGAAAATATATTAATATATACATATAAGAATATGCTTATACATTCTTACTCCCTATTTAACAATGAATTCCCATTGACCTTCACATATAAACTATATAATATAGATTGCTCAGCTTTTGAACAGAGAAATCTTCCTCAAAACAATGTTTTCTTTCAGTATTCACTGTTCAAGAAGGAAAGCATAACATAAATCAGAGGTTTCAATTTATATGCATTTTTATTTAGAAATTTTATGAATGTCAAAGTTTCTGGTAATATTTCAAGTATGTTATAATTTTGGATTTTATTGTCTTAATTATGTTCGAAAAATCTTGGATTAAAACCTTGTTTTTTTTTTTCATGTCAAGAAAGCTTCTGCATACTACTATTTAATTTATTCTGTTTTTTTATTTTAAGGATCCTATTTTTAAGGCTTATTTTTATATTTCTAATTTTCCTATACTCTTGTTTATTGATAACACTCAAAAAGGGTATGTATGTGTGACTTGTACCCATATGTTTGTAAGTGAGCTGTGACCCTTGATCCAAACCTTCTCCCTTGTGTCTTAAAAGGTTCAGTGAATCTGATACTATAAATGTACATTACATGAACATAGCAGATTGCATATTCTGACAGTTTTGACTAGACAGGTCAACATATCTTTATTCAGAATGAATTAATTGATTATAAAATTTGTGTATATCTAAACAGGGATCTCTGCAATGACCATTAATAAACTACCTGGCTAGACAAAGAATCAATGTGTCATCTTATGTGAACTTTATCTTTCTACCTTCTCTCTTCTCAGGTCCCAGGCAAGAGCTAGTCCTCAGATATTATCTAGAATAATGAAATTACAGATTTTTAGAACTTAATCTATGCCAGTTGGTTCAGAGTAAACTCATCTTACTTTCAACTCCCATATGATATAAAACATATGTTTGGAGTAAAAATTCTGAGGAAATTCTGAAGAAAAAACAAAACTCTAAGAATGTTCTTTTGGTTTGGGGTATTTTTGTTTGTAAGTTGAAG
The DNA here is from genome assembly GCF_022355385.1 of Mustela nigripes. Lineage (NCBI taxonomy): Eukaryota > Metazoa > Chordata > Mammalia > Carnivora > Mustelidae > Mustela > Mustela nigripes. The sequence continues at coordinate 112,029,804 of NC_081561.1, forward strand.
GCTTATTGTGTTCTTTAAATCTGCTGCCTGGTTTTGACTATTAGAAGTAAAATCCAGAACACTGTCATTGTTATATTTCTTAAGTGCTACCATTGCTTGTCCACTATTAATTTTTTTCTGATATGTAGCTGTGAAACTTGAATTTTGTCTTAGTGTTTGAAATTACTTTTTCAGCTCCTGAAATATCAAAAGAAGTTATGAATTCTTAAGATGGTGGTTATAGATCAAGATATAGGAAACCACTAACATAGCATGATTAATTGTCTTTAATCTATACACTTACATTTCAATTTATACCAACTTGCAAATGAAAGTCTGTAATACATGCAAATTGTGGGGAAAATGCTGATTGAGCTCAGTAAGTAGCTTTTGTGCTTTTAATCTTGTTTACCCTGTCATGCTAAAATATATTGGAGCCATAAAAATGATTGGGTATGACATTATATAAAAGAGACTTAATCAAACACTAAAAATTTAACTTAATTAATTTTATAATTTTCATATATATGTGCCTAAGACTAACTGTAATCAAGTATACAAAATTTAGAGATATTTTTGTTGAAAAAAATACTGCTGTCACTACCTGAAAAGTGATATTACTTAACTAAAAAATAAATTGCTATTCAATATGTGTCCTGCCCAGTGGTCTCTGCTATAATTTTTTGTAACCTTTGAAACTGATACATACAAAAATGAGCCCTATACTTTCAAAGTACTCTTGGATTTTTTTCTTTCCTAATCTTAATCCCTTGTACTTACATCCCTTAGATCTAAACAGATATTTTAGTTATCCCATTTATTCTTATCCAGAGAATCCCTCCTACAAATGCCTTCCCAACCATCAAGTTTCTTTACATTATAAAATTCTAGATCAAGCCACACTGCCTCCAGGAAGCTGCCCACCATTACTCAGTGTCCTCTTTTACATCTGAACAATATCACTCCTCCATTCCACACCATTTAGCATAAAATAACAGGTTGTGGTTTTGCAACAGTAATATATACATAGTTATTTAACAAAATCTTGATTGATAATCTGTTATTTTTAGAAAAGATGTTGAGTGTTTGTGCAAAAGTGATTGCAATGATGAAGCCAGGAACCCAATCTAGAGAAAAATAACTGATAATACTATTTATTAGAGTCAATGAATTTGAGCTCTAAATGAGGAAAAGGTTATTGCTCAGACAGACTGGGCAAATAAGCAAGAATAAAGAAAATAGATGGTCATAATTTTTGGTTGGTACAGTTCTTGGTTATACTGATAAAAAAGATGGGACCACAGGGGTGAGAGCCTGAGATGGAGTAACATTGGTATGAAGATCAGAGCACAAAATGGTTTAACCCTGAGGATGATCAGTTTTTCAAGTATGCTATTTGATGGCCAAATGGATAATATCTGGTTTCATATTTTGCCATATTCTTTGTATAGGTCATCTATGCTAGGATTTGGTTATGAAAAATATGAATGCTTGATTTTCTTTTCCTTTGTGAGTGAGGTTTCCCCAATAGATGTCTATAGAAAAGGTTTCTCTGCGTTATTTTCCAGGAACTATATATATTTTCTGCTAAAACCATAATTGATGAATCTGTTTCCTTAGTCTCACTGCTGTTTTTAGCATGATGATCTCTTTCCTGTTGTCTTTGTTGTACTATATTAATTCTGAAATGTGTGTTCCATTCTAATAGGAAGAACTCTTGACTCAAATTTTAAAATGCATCTTCTCCACTGTATTAAATTGTGACTTATTCCATGTCATCCCTTTTATATTCCCTTGTAAGTAGTAGTTCCAGGATTTGGCCATTTAAGTACTTTAACCTGTCTATCATGAGAATTAAACTTGCTCTACTCAGTGATCTCATGTTTTTCTCCAACTGAAACCAAAACTGCACTGAATTGTCTTGGTCAACAAGATCTCATCAAGTTAGTAAAATTCTTTATCATTTTTTGGTATCATTACTTTCTGTAATACTGATGCTTTTTATGGCTTTAATTTAGGATAACTATCAGGAAATGTATTTGCTAAAACTAAAATAGTCAAAGACATAAGAAACCACATTATAAAATCTTCTGAATTAAGAAAATGATAGCTGCATTCCTGGTAAAGAAATTAAATATAATGAAAATACAGCCCACAAAATTATCCTTCTGAAAAACAAATCTGATTAAGTTCCTTCACTGATTAAAAAAAAAAAAAAAGTACAATTATTCAGTTATTCTCTGTTGCCTAGAATGGTTGCATGTGTGTGGATATACATATATGTGTTTTTTTGGTCATATACCTACACTAGTAAAATAATATTGAAGATAAAACATGTATTTATAATTAAATTAGAGTCCTATTATTCTACCCATATATTTGATATAATGTACATATACAACTGGAATTTTTAAAAGATTAAAAAAAATACAAATGCAAAACCTCTAACCTTCCATATTTTAAGAATTTATCTTGAATAACTTTTGGCATACATCCCATCTCCTCTAGCAACCAGAGACATGGAACAGGGGTCAGCAAACTATGGGCTATAGGTAAAATCAAATGTACAACCTGTTTTTGTAAATAAAGTTATACTGAAAGCTTGCCATGCCCATTTGTACTTTACATATGGTCTGTGGTACTTTCAAACATTATAATGAGATTATACGTCCACAAAAACATGAACTTACTTCTAAATAAAAGTTCTAGTTTCTGTTTTGTCACGCCTACCACTCAATTTCCAAATATTTATAGTTCTAGCCTTTGAGTATTCCTCACTGTTTTCATTGTAGATCCTGCGTTTTCACTCAGTTTACAGCTTTAAGCATGTTCTTCCCTTTGCTTAGAAGCCTTCATGAAGGTCTTTTGTTTAGTTCTTCATACCATTTCTTATTTTATAAAATGCCTCTCACCAGTGACTTTTGTGTGGCTATTCATTATGAACAAATTTTGTCTAATTCGACATAAAGCCTCGCATAGGCAGATGGATTGGTCTCTCAGAGTTTTGAATCTCAAGTAGAAACTCAGAGAGAATGAAATTGGAGTATTCAACAGCAATGTCCTAATGGAATGGTTCACAAAATCCCACTGCTGAGTTCCTTGGAAAGGTCCGTATATTATTCACATGATCTGGTCATTTAGGACTTTCCTTAATTTTATATATCTTTCTAATGCATTTTTGTTTTGCTTAAGCTAGCCCTGATCTAATGTTTTTGTAAATGTGATCAAGTTTACCAGGATCCCACCTGCTCATTAGAAATTATCCAAATTCTAAATTTAAAAAAAAAATTAAAAATTACCCAAATTCTTACAGGAGAGGTGATGAAAAGTTATTAACAACCAAAAAGGCTAATTAGCACATACAAACTGTCCTGTAATTATTTCTCTAAAAATTAGGACCAGTTTAACTTACAAAAGACTCTGAAAAATTCTCTTCCCTGTGACTGATTTCACTACACCTGGGGAAAGGGTATGGAAAGAGCAATAACATGGTTGTGAAATCCACTTCCTTGCTTAAGATACTGGATTGAAGACTAACTGCTGCTAAGAGAAGAATGTATTACAGATTCATGAAAAAAAATAGCAAATGAAAATTTTTATACTCTTTAAAAAGTTAAAACAAGGGGCGCCTGGGAGGTTCAGGTATGGTTAAGAGACTGCTTTTGGCTCAGGTCATGATCCCAGGGTCCTGGGATGGAGCCTGCGTCAGGCTCCCTGCTCAGTGTGTGTGCTCTCGTCCTTGCTCTCTCTCTCTCTCTGTCAAATAAATAATATCTTTAAAAATTTTTAAATTAAAAAAATGCAAAAAAAAAAATGCCTAAACAAAACAGCACAGACCACAGATAAGCAAACTTTCTCTGTAAAAGGGCAGATAGTATTTTCAGCTTTGTGGGCTACACAGTATTGCAACTACTAAACTCTGCCTTTAAAGCACAAAAGCAGCCATAGACAGTACATAAATGAATAAGCATGGCTGTGTTCCAGTAAAACTTTTTTTTACAAAAACAGGCAAAAACAGGTCCATGGTTAGCAGCCCCCTTGTATACACAGATATTTATGCACATCTATGGGCTTCTATACCTGAGGTATGAATGGGCATGCATAGTTTTAATATTATGGCTCATTTACTGATTAAACACCTATTTTTGAACCCTCATTCTGCATTCAGAAAAGTGTCCAAACCCACAGCTTCCTATAATTAGCTCTAGAGTCAAATCCCTCTGAATTGAGGCACTTGAAGAAGTAGCTGTTAGATCCCAAATGTATATAACATACATCCTCATGGCATAAAAATCTGTGTTCTAGTTTCCAAGTGTACATAAAAGATGACATAATGAGAACAGAAATCTGTGTTCTGGTTTCCCGTTGGAAGTTTGAATGTGCATGTCCCAGAATTTACATTCAGATCCATTTAAACAACTGAGCCCAAGGCCACCGCCTTTATACTCTTAGATCCTTACTTTGTGTTGTGGTTTGTTGGCTTTTATATCTGAACATAAATAAACATATATTCATATTTAAACTTAACAAAACTTCTGTGTGGTGTCATCTTGAAATGTACAATTGTTAACTGTCAGGTTTTCATAGTTGACAGTCCTTATTGAGCCAAGACAAAACTAGCTGCAGTTGAGCCTTGAAATTATAGTAAACCTTTGGATTTGCTGGTATGCTCAGAGAACTATTACAGTTGCTTTTATGCTGTGATCTTGTCATTCAAATTGTGAATATAAACAGACTCAGAGAAAGGGAGGAGGAATGGCTTACATGTCCTTTTCAGAACCCTTTATCAGTAACAATTGAAACAAAGAGATTCTGGTCTCTAGGTCGTCAAAATCAGAAGCTTCTACTTTGGACACATAAATATAGTTTTTTCTTGCTTCAAAGATAATTTCAAAGTTGTGGTTGTGATTAATTTAAGTACATATTTTTGATGCTTTCTACCATCATCATTATCTTCTGACCAAAAAGTCCCCCATCCCTGTTTATCCCTGTTTTGTTCCTTATGGATTTTCTGTCCTTGGACAGTTTGGGTATAGATTACATATTCTCAGTTCTTCATATTGTTTTGTTGGGCTCATAATTTAATATTTTAAAGATAATCCTGCTTTCAGCAGTTTGTGAGAGGAGTAGTGACACATATGAGCTACTGGATTTAAACTAGTCACTTAAATGTTTTTCTGCCTTCATTGGGCACAGAGGTCAGGGTCATTGCCAAAAGAAAGAAAGAAAAAAAAAAAAGATATGTTTTCTCTTGTGAAAAAGGCAAGAAATTGCCCTCCAGAATTTCCTATCAGGTGTTAAATAAGAACAAGGTCAACCCAAGAAAAATGAAGAAAAAAGAAAAATCACAGTAATGGTTCTCCCTTTTCTAAAAACCAATTAATGCTTTGTTTGGCATTCCCTGGGTGTGTGTTTTTTTTTGTTTTGTTTTGTTTTTCATTTTTTGTATTTAATGTTTTTTAAAACTTTGATATAAAAAAGTCACTATTAAAATTTTAGTGTATTTGTAACATTCTTTTCACAAATAAACTCTAAACAAAAGTTCCCTACAAGCCAAAAGAGGAAAGACAAAGCCACTGCATTACGCTAAAAGTAAATTACATAATTATAGTTAATTGCTCTAAAAAGTAACATAAATGTTTAATTCATTTAAAAGAACACATGTAGACACATTCTAGGTGTCATTTCTTACAGAGGCAATAAATTTAGTTATTATTAATATCATATGAATCAGTAATTAGAACTTAAAGAAAACCCCCAGAATGGTTGTAACCATGCTAATATAATACTACAAACAGCCTTCTAATTGCATAGCTTACATTCAGGTTAATTGTGCTACAGACATTGCCTTAGTTGCTCTACTGTGAAGTTGACACCTACAGTAAACATTGCATGGTTCAAGATCATTGCTTAATTACATTGCAATAGATTCAAAACTACTTCATACCGGTTTATTAAATGTTTCTTTAGTATTTTAAGCTTCACTATCATCAGAAACAATTTTCCTTTTTCTTCATTTTAATATAATTAATGTTTTAATCTAAGAACATTGGGTATTTTAAAATTATAGAACTATTATTCAAGAGATGTTTCTTAAAAAGAAAAAAAATGTGAGATGTTGGAAATAAATATCTGATTAAGATAAGTAGAAAGATTGCAGTCTTTGGATCTAAAGGCTGCAAGTGGACCTTTTAAAACAAGAAGATCACTGAGGACTTATCTGGGTGTGGATTAAGAGTAAAGTAATGTTTGCATAGTTGAAATGAAATATCTGACTACAGTTGTTTCTGTGTATGTGTGAACATGTGTGCATGTGTGTGTATGTTTCAAAATGCTTTATTTTAGGAATTTAAAACTGGAAAAGAATTAGGCCCATTTATTTCACAGAAGAAGAAATTGTGTCTCAGGTGAAACAGCACCTAAGATTTAAGAATAATCTAATGGGGGGACTATCCAGAGAGTACTTGTTAACTTTACTCCAGGACTCTTGGTTTATCATTTTAAGAACTTACTTATTTCATGTGGAAAAGTAAGCTATTACTATTTATTGGAGACATGTGTATATATGCATGTGCTTTGGGTTGGCAGAGAAGTATACTTAGCTATATTGGAAACAGAATTTTTCATGGAATTATTAATGATATATTTATACAAATGAATATAGGTAATAATGCATATTTGTTACTTTAGAAAATACTAACACAAAATACAACAAAACAAAAACAAACCTACCTCTCCAAACTTCATTGTTGAAATACAGATAGGCAACTATTTGAGGATGTCCCTTGAAGTTGTTTTGATTTCCAGAGAATTCCTAAAGCCATAGCTTTACAATTCCATGTAGATTACAGGGTGCTATGGCTCACTTCCTGTAATAGATGCACATGAATTAAAGCAAGTATGAAAGGAAAGGTGTCTGAAAGAAGGAAGATCCTAAGGATATGCATGTTGTAAAACAGCATGAAGGTAATTAACAATAAAATCAAATAGAAAAACAATCAAAAGAAATGAAATCTTGCCATTTGTGACAACATGGATGGAACTAGAGCGTATCATGCTTAGTGAAATAGGTCAAGCAGAGAAAGACAACTATCATATGATCTCCCTGATATGAGGAAGTGGTGATGCAACATGGGGGCTTAAGTGGGTACGAGAAGAATCAATGAAACAAGATGGGATTGGGAGGGAGACAAACCATAAGTGACTCTTAATATCACAAAACAAACTGAGGGTTGCTGGGGGGAGGGGGTTTGGGAGAAGGGGGGTGGGATTATGGACATTGGGGAAGGTATGTGCTTTGGTGAGTGCTGTAAAGTGTGTAAACCTGGTGATTCACAGACCTGTACCCCTGGGGATAAAAATATATGTTTATAAAAAATAAAAATTAAAAAAAAAATTAAAAAAAAAGAAAAGAAAAACAATCATAGGTTATTTGACATAAGATAAAGTGTTTAAATTTAAAAGCAGCACAATGACAAATTTCCATAATAACATGGTTTTTTATTCTATGCTATTTCACACTCCCAGTAGAATTCCCATAGTCTCCAAATTAAATGTGTGCTAAGACCTGTAGTTTCTTTTATATGTATTCTTTGCCCATCTAAGAGAAATCTTCTCTACATTTATTGGGCATTTTAAGCTTTTTAGTCTTTTACTGTAATGTCAAATGCTTCCATAATGGAAATTTTATACATATTTCATATATGTATACATATGTGCACATACCATCTTTTTTAACCTTTATAGTGGGTAATGACAGTTTCCTTTAGATTTTCTGACCAGAACTAAGTGCTCTGTGGGACTGACCAAGAAGAATCATTAGTGAAATTTTTTGTCTCTTTATGACTGTTAAGGGGTTGTTGTGTTTTCTGTTTGTTTTTTACAGCGTCCCAGTCTACAAAATTATAAAGAGAGAGGTTTTAACAAAGCCACCTGAAACACTAATAAGTTCAGTAGATGGAACAAACCACAGAGTTTAGAAGTTAAGCACAACTCTATGAGAACTGTTTAAATGTTAGGGGCACCTTATCCTTCATGGAAAGTGCTTTAAAAGAAATTTCATAGGGCACCTGTGTGGCTCAGTGGGTTAAAGCCTCTGCCTTCGGCTCAGGTCATGATCTCAGGGTCCTGGGATCAAGCCCCACATCGGGCTCTCTGCTCAGTGAGGAGCCTGCTTCCCCGACCCCCACCTCTCTCTGCCTGCCTCTCTGCCTACTTGCTATATCTCTCTCTCTCTCTGTGTCAAATAAATAAAAATAAAATCTTAAAAAAAAAAATTTCACACACTAATTCTCTTGAAATTTCTCTAGAGTAAAATCAACTTATTCTCTGCACTAAGTCTTTAGAGAGTGGATAAAGATGACCATCTGCCAGTTCTGAGTCAAAACCTCTTTTATACTTCTTTTTATATATTTATATTTTATATTTCTATTTGCATGCTTATGCCTCTACCATTGCCAGGAAACAAACAAAAGAGAAGGGGAAGCCGGGGTTAATTTGCTAATTTTAGGAAGAGGATAGACTTGTTAAGTACGGCCAAGGCCCAATTTCAGCCTAGCCTAGATTCGCTGACACCCTTCTCCAACCCTGATTGCTCCAATCCTAACAGGAGCAATCCTACCCAAAGTTATCAGTGCAGTCAGGTGAGCCAACTTTCAACCCAAGTGTAACTCTAGGATAATAAAGTATTATTAATTTAATACTTCATGTTTAGGCGTAGTTTGTTACGTAGTCTTTTTTTAGCCTAGCAAAATGATGGTCTGAATAACAAACTATTCTACCCATCTACCTATAATAAATCCTTTACTTATTGATCAATTCTATATGTACAGAATATAAGATTCATTAATAAAGAATCTTTGTTTTGTTGAATCATGAATACTTAGGCATTGCACTTAACATGTACATAATAAATATTTATTTGTGGTATGGATGTAGCAGCATAAACATAATATTCCAGTTTTGGAAGAACAAAAGATAAGTGTCATTCTCAGGCCATAACAAATAAGTCTAAAAACTTTTTAAAAGCAGTGAAATTTACCAGGATTAGAATGGAAAGAAGTAAATATAAGAAGTTGGGATGGAGATTTCAGCAGTGGGTGCATATTTTTGTTGAATGCTTTCTGAGATTCAATGATGAAAAGCACTAGTAAGATTTTTAAAACACTTCCTATAACTGAAGGGGACACTGTCAGAAGCAAAAGTGCACCTTTGTTTTCAGTTGCAGGTTGGTACACTGCGGAGAGATTGCTACAGCAGAAGCCAATAGACTCAATTTGGTTTGAAAAAGAAAATGGATGAAATATTACTCAGCCATAAAAAAGATGAATACCCAACCTTCGAATCAACATAGATGGGACTGGAGTTTATGCAGAGTGAAGTAAGTAAAGCAGAGAAAGCCAATTACCATATGATTTCACTTGTAGAACATAAGAAATATCATGGAGGACATTAGGAGAAGGGAATAATGAAAGGGGAGAAGTCAAAAAGAGAGACGAACTTTGAGAGACTGTGGACTCTGAGAAATAAACTGAGGATTTTAAAGAGGAGGGGCATTGGGGGATGGGTTGGCCTGGTGGTGAGAGTTAATGAGAACATGTATTGCATGGAACACTGGGTTCTATACATATACAATGAATCGTGGAACACTACATCAAAAATTAGTGATGTACTCCATGGTGACTAACATAAATACAGATTAAAAAAAAAAAATTAACTGGGGAAAAAAAAAGAAAACCAAGTTCCAGTAAGAGGTACAATGCCAAGGCACACTTGCAAGTATATCATGTATACCTGAAGGAAAAGATTGTGAAAACTAATTAGCCTCTGTATATTGTATCATATTAACTATGTTCATCAATTTAAACATGTAAGGATAGCAATTTCCTACGGTTCAACCTGAAGCATGGCCCTATCTCTATCCTCTATCTCCATCCTCTACACAAACTTATTCAGTATGATAATTAACAAAAATGAATTAATACAGGAATTAATGTAGTACAACAAAATACTAGGAGAAGAAGAAACAGAGCAGAAAAAAATTTACCTAAAATTTAAGAATGGCCCTATGTTAGATATTTACTATTTGTTCCTAATACATATTTCCTTCTTCTCAGATTTGCTAGGAATTTATGGAGGCTGGTCATTGTGAACCTCCTCAAGCATTCTCTTTAACTCCTCCAGATTGACTTTGGTCAGTCAAGTTGGTGGGAGTAACTGACAGCAGATCTAGGGGTAAAAGATTTAGGTCAGGACATCTGTTCCTCAGCTTTCTTCCCACCAGGACACTGGTGTACTGTGTTCCTCCATTACACGTTATAGCTCCTGATAAGTAACCGTCTCTTACAGCAACTGCCATTTCCTTTGGCTTCCAGTAATTGTTTCTTCCCTTGAGGCCTCCAAAATAATGTGTTTTCCACTGTTGCCAGCTCTAGATGCTTCACCATGTTTATGCGCTTGCTGCAATAATCCTTTTATTAAACTTGCCTCATTAGTGTTGTCTCATTTGAGTAGATCATCTGTTTCTTACCGGGATTTTCATTATTATAACCACAAAACAAAATGGAAACTCAGAAAAGACAGCAGAAGGTAATGACATAAGAGTTGGTAGAAATCCTCAAAGTATAGAGGAAAAACAGAAAATGGAAAAAGCCTAAGAAATAATTGAGACTGTGGAAAATTTGGTAAAGGTAATGGTGGATATAATTGACAAAATCAAAATTAATTTGAAATAAAGTGTTAAGCTCTTAAATAAGAAATAAGAATTAGAGGATTTAACAAGGAGAAGCCTAGTTGCTTAGGTCTTCATTCCACCCACCCCTCCGCCCCAAAATAGAGATAGAATACTTCAAATCATAAATCAAGAAAATTTCTCTGAAATCAAAACTATCTTAAATTTACATATCAATAGGATACTATGTGGAGTGAGGAAAATTGACAAAGAATTGTCAATATCAATGTATATCCTAAATGTTAAAGGTAAGAAAAGAATTCTTTGGGAAGCAAAGCCAAAAGATCAAGTCTTTTATGAAGAAAAATAGAATTAGGCTAGCCTCAAACTTCTTTAAAACTTGTATCCTGGGGGTGCCTGGGTGGCTCAGTGAGTTAAAGTCTCTGCCTCTGGCTCAGGTCATGATCCCAGGGTCCTGAGATCAAGCCCCACATAGGGCTCTCTGCTCAATAGGGAGCCTGCTTCCTCCTCTCTCTCTCTCTTTCTCTGCCTGCCTCTCTGCCTACTTGTGATCTCTGTCTGTCAAATAAAT